>NC_087200.1:94746217-94801217 GCF_015104395.2 Macrobrachium nipponense | reverse complement strand
AGGTATGATTGTACAAGTCTTCTAATAACGATAGCTTGATCGCTTCTGCCAATGATGATGGCTAATCCTATTCCTCTACATGATAAAGCTTAGGTAAAGAGGTACAGGTCTTCTAAAGACGATAGCTAACTCTCTTCTGCCTGTCTACCATCTCTGTTACAGTTATGAAGGAACAGACAGTAGTTCGAACATATGAACATACATACAATGACATAGTTTCATACGAACACACAATCGAATGAGACACGCTACAGATCACGTAGGCCGTTTGAATAATAGGTCGGGGTAGTTGTCTCAAGCAGGGAGCTTGGACTGTTTCAAAACAAATGAATGACACAGATGACGGCATGTCAACTTAGCCTACATATTATTGTACACGTCATCTTTAGCGTCTCTAGTCTGATCACATTCCTGCAAGCAATCTTTTATATATATGGAACTACATTCCATATTTTTATATGTAAACACTTACATTAGCTCGTCAGCTACCAAAAACCAACTACTGAATTATTACTCAAACTTGACTTGCATTTGACTTATAGGAGTGTGATACAGACACTATGTGAATATATATATATATTAGTAAATAAAAATTCATGGTGTACATGAATTGATTCAAGTATAAAATATAAAACAATGGTATTGGTAAATAATAGTGATCACGTGATATATAATGATACAGTTTTTCACTTCATCTCTTTAAGATACTTATGCTACAGAAAATACTAATGTTCTCTGATAATTACATAGAATGAAGATTAACATGATAAAAAATCATATTTTAACTGATAAAAAATTCATATATGAATTGATAAAATTATTAATGTTTATGCTGATTGATTCGTTGATTTTTATGCTAAATGTTATATATCTAATTCATTAATTCATATACTAACTCATAAATAACTGCAGATATTGGGTAAGATAAAAGGTAAACATATTGATTATAGGCTACCTGATTTGTTTATACATATGTATATGGATTCATATAATTATGATTAATATATGTGCACTTTAAATAGATTCCTATTGCGTACACGCAAAGATATATTTAGATTCTGTTATTTATGATCATTAATATAAGAGATTCCTATTGCGTACACGCAAAGATATATTTCGACTCTGTATTTATGATCAATATATATAGGAGCTACATGATACTTTATATATATAGGATACATGACCGAGGTTATACTACTTCACTTTTAAACTAGCTTTCGAACAACTTTTCGTCCATTACACAGTTCCAGACAACCACCTTTAGCAAATGAAACGGCCTTTTTCAATGGTTAAAACAAGGGGAAAATTTGCCTGGGCGGGTCAAACTTTCTATTTTGCGCTCATACTTATTCTCTGCATCTAAGCTACACGATTCCGTTCGCGATGAAAAAAAATCATCCCCAGCACGAGTCCTTCGCCAGCAAAGTAGAGTTGAATATCCTTCGGGTCGTAATTGTCGGAAGTATGTCCCATTCGTAGTCGATTCCGACAGCCGCCGGAGCGTTCCGCATTAAAACGAGATTAACGACGAGATACAGTGTCGGTCGAAGAAGTCCATGATGGTGCTTATTCCTTTCACATTGTAGGCGGTGTTACTCGACTGCCGTCGTCCGCAGCGACGAACGATTTTTTGAAGTTGCGATGTGAAACTCTCGTACTGCAGGATACTGTAACAGGTTCCATTAATCAGCCTGCAAGTGAAATTATATTGTCACAAGGGCAGAGTAAATTCAGACAACATCCAAATACAGGGGAGGGGAGAGAGCCATTTAGACCAGACTTAACCCAATGAATTCGCTGATATTTTGGAATTCAAAGAGTCCGCTGTACAAACTTTTTTATCCATGGCATTAACAATGAGTGAACCTATCCAGGTCTATGATGACTTGTAAAAATATCCATAATTATAAAAAATAAATAGATATCATTACGAATCTCAAAGAAAATTCGATATTACATGGTAGTAAGTTACTAGACAAAGAATTGGAAAATGGAGCTATTTGTAAGATTGCCAGGCAACATAAGAGTAAAAGAGAATATTAATCATGATTCTGTATTTCTCTATGCTAACTAAAATTAAGTTGTGATAAAATCTGATCCTATGTGCCCTAACAAAAGTTTCATATTCAATTTTCTCGCGCGCATCCTCTGAGGTTAATTTTAAAAACTTTATTAATAGGTAGGAGATGCAACGAAAAAAAAACCCACTATGTAACTAATTTCTATATAAACTTTGGGTTTTTCAAGAAAATGCGACATTTTCCCATGAATGTGATTTACCTGGACTGTAATAAGCTAATGTTGCAAGTAAATAATCCATATCCATATCGTGATACTTCTAAATGCCTATGAGGTTCAGAAAAAATTAATTCATTTTGATATTATAGAAATTCTATTTCCTTATTTTGTTTATTAATTTTAAAATGATTGCAAGTTGCATTGCGCATACCGATAGACACTTGTACCTAACGTCCGCCTTGCCCATGAGAAGTTCGGGCTAAGCATTCCTTTCTCCAGTCAATCTGTTTTTTGCAAGCAGAGGACGACACACAGATGAAGCCTGTGTAAGCAGATTATTGAGGTTAAAAGGAACAAATGCTGATACGGCAATGATGACGTCGTCACTTGGCAGGAGATTGCTCTCAGCCAGCTAAGAGTTACGTTACTTGCTGTAAGAGATACGACTTTAGGATAAATTTTTTGTTTTTTAATACTCGACCCACATGAGAAGAATGCCTGAAAAAAAACAGTACCAAAATTGAACAATATATTAGTTTCATGCTGGAATCTGCATAATTGTAATTATGTTAAATTAATATTCCTTATTCAAACTATATGAAAAAGGTTTCCATACAAATTCTATATATATTATTAGCCTGTATAAGATTCATATAGGATTATTTCATAGATAACATTTTCACTTCTAGACTTCCTGACTTTAAAATCTCTTTATTTTATTTTTTTATTTATTTTATTTATTATTATTTATTTATTTATTTATTTATTTAATTTTTTTTTTTTTTTTTTTTTTTTTTTTTTTTTTTTTTTTTTTTTCATTGACTACGAATATAAATCACCGGGACAGACAATATGTCAGTAGATTTTGGATATGAACTTGGATCTTGTTTGTTTGAACTTTACGCTTATTTGTTCATTACTAAAGCGTTTTAAGTTAGAGTTCAGGATCTTTACGCATAATATATTTGGATATTTAATTATCTATGGTTACGTTTTGCTTATGATTTTATCGTGATTCCTTTTTTATTATAATTTGTAACCTTCGACTTCTTACGGAGTGTATTATATTGACTCCACTTGTATCCATATTTATCTTATTATATTTTTTTTATATTTATTTATTTATATATATATATTTGATAAATTAATGGTTGGCTTGAATATGTGGAAAAGTGTTCTAGCGGCGTACCGTATAAGGCTACTTGCGGCATCAATTCTATATATACAAGATATAAATGATAAAGGTATTTAAAACCGCGAGAACCGCTATAATCCAGTTCGGATCCAATATCACGAGTTGTAACTCGTAAGACATTGACACTTCCTATTTAATTATCCGTTATTCTACCAAACCGATTGACTCTGGGTGATAAAATATATTATTGGTTTTCTAATGGAAAAGGAATTCACACAACGTGTTAAGGAGATTATTATTGATTTACACCACCCGAGTCACAGATTATTATGTGTTGAATTCCATATTTACTGATTTAGCACTCATAAATATTCCTAACGCACTCAATTGCGGTGTTTGTTTTTAGTGCTATTAATTCTATATAACGTGTCAGGAACTATTAACACTAAGAATTGTTTATTCCCTCTGTCAGACTCGTAATCCTGTTAATAATTCTACGTATATTCTTTCAAGGATTGATTTAGCACAGGATAGGCCCCTAAACTGACAGGTGTCTTAGTGTATCCTTGTTTTCATGACACGTGTTACAATTAGTTATGTGCTTTTTATATCTGTAAGCATTGTAGGCCAGTAAAAATAGTGATTTGGCTTTCTGTGACATACTATGGAACCTGGATGACGGAATGCAACCAGTTTATGATGATTGGTATGAAAGAGATTATTATTACTACCTGGTCGTTAGTCATCTGCTGTGTTCTTCGGGTTTTCCTCGTCACGGACCTACATATAATACTACATTTGATTACATTATTCTGATACACATACCTTAAGTATACTTTTGCTTTAGGGTTTCTGCTCGAAGTGTGTATTGTTTTTGCTTAGCCGCTGACCCTGTTTCGTTCGAAGTGTTTATTGTTTTTTGCTTAGCTGCTGCTGACCCTGTTTTCGTTCCGAAGTGTTTTTATTATTTTGCTTATTGCTGCTGACTCTTGCTTTGTTTAGTTTGTAACAGTTCTGCGCTCCGACCCAGATATTCAATGCTCGCGATCTCTTGGGGTTTAAGGAATTTTCTTGTTTAGATACAGTTTTAACAATAGGCACGGATATTTCTATATTTTTTAGTCTAATTAATGGTTCTTTGCAGTATGGTGCGGGATTGCGGGATAATGCGTCAGCTATGATATTTGCTTTCCCAGGTAGATATCTTATCTTGGCTCCAATAACCTGAATGATCATTTGTCACCGAGTTCCTTTTGGACTGTGATTAAAGCCTTTGAAAAACTCGGTAAGTGACCTATGCTCAGTAAGGACTTTATCAGGATAGCCATAGATTATGAACTTAAAATGTACTAGTGAGTTAAAGATACCTAGCCCTTCCTTGCTATTACTGCATATTTACTTTCAGAGGGCTTTAGTTTACGTGAATAAAAAGCTATAGGAAAGAAAACTGTTTATCATTACATGAAGTTAGTATCCCTCTTACCCCTTGGTCTGAGGCGTCTGTTGCAATAAAAAAAAATTCCTTATTTAAATCAGGGATTTTTAAGTTAGGTAAGCTGCATTTTCCGCTTTTAAGATATCGAACGCCTGTTGATGCTTTTTCAGACCATAATAAATCTACGCTCTTCTTCGTAAGATCTGTTAAAGGAGCTGTCATCATTGAAGAGTTACCTATTTACATACGATTGTAATACCCACTACAGCGCAAAAGTGCTGTATCCCCTTTACGTTAATAAGTACCGGAAGTTATGAATAGCCGACACCTTACCATGGACTACTTTTAAGACCTTGACCAGACACATAAACCTAGATAAACATGTTCGGTTTTAAAAAACTCACATTTAGATATTTTACTCTGAGATTATTGTCTTTGTCTCTGTAGCACTAGCTCTACTTTATGTGAATGTACTTCTAAGGTATTAGAAAAGATTACAAGATCATCCATATAGCATGTAGGTTATCCCCTTAAAAGTCTCCAAACACTATATTGTAATTGGGGGGGCGCAAACGTAAGCCGGAGGCATACGTAAAAAATTGATAATGTCCCCTGAGTGTGCTGAAACGGTGTATGAGGTACACTCACTTAGGTAATGGTATCTGGTAAAAGCATTTAAGTAAGTCCAAGTTTGGTGAAAAAAAATTTATTCTAACCTAACAGAGATAAGATGTCGTCGGTACATCGCACTGGAAAACTATCGGAAGTCGTTTCCTTGTTTAAGCGACCGTAATCTGCGCAGATACGCCAAGTCCGATCTTTTATGGCATGACGTTTGAGGGAAAAAATTATATGGGCTATTTGATTTCCTAATGACTCCTATTACTAACATTTTTCAACTTCGTCATTTATCTCTATTTTGAAATTTCAATTGAAAGAATCTATACGAATGGTACGTTAAATAGCTTTATGTTTGTCCTTAGACCGTGTTTTGTGTTAAATTACATCCGTTTTTTTTCCAGAGATCACTCGCCAGTGGAGAAACTTCCTGGTATTCAGGTAAAAGATAAAAAAAATTTCTGCTGAATCACCTCTGCTTGAATGACTTTAACGGATATTACTTTAGATAGATTATCAGAGAGATTCATCTACGACTGGTTGGGCGGGATTAAAAATTAGCAACAATAAAAAAAAATGCGATCTTTATAACTTCCGTATCCACGATATGTACACTTTTAGGGCTTTGTTCGCGGAAATCGTTATATTTCAGAGTGTCGGGAAGGATTAAAATTTCATTTCCCAGCAAAGTCTTTTTACACGCACTAAGACATTCGAGGGTGCATGCTTCTCGAGATTTTGCGTGCAAAGTGCGACTGCGGTTGTGGGAGAATTCTGTTGGGTCATTTGAACAATGTTACGATTTATGAGACAAATGATTTGTTCTTTTATATAAGTTATTATTTGATTAACTGTCTCATTTTGTTCAAACGGATTTTAATATGTTTGAAGGTTTATAGGATTTTCCTTTGATAAACACGCCTTATTTTGCAGGATGTAAGATAATATTTTGTATACCCCTAGATGGATCTTACAATTACACTACATACAGATCAACGTTTTTTATAACTATAGAGGTATCTGTAAGCGCTCGCTTATCCGGACTTCTCATTAGAGAAGTTCGAACAACAGACGGTGAGTCCGTAAATACGGATATTACGTCTACTAAAGAAATCAAGATATTCTAATTTTTACGGCGCGTACAGTCGGGCTTTATCCACCACTACGTATAATAACTTGCGTATTAAAAAAAAACAAAAAAAAAAAAAACGAAAACCTGCTCTGATTACTTTATACGGTCGTGTGTTTCATAGGAAAAATCCTTTTTAATTCAAAAAGATATCGGTATGTATGAACCAACATCGCTTTTCCCCACTCTGCTAGAGTCGCTTATTGTGTGGAATTTGCTTTGCTTTGAAAACTCGGCAGATTTAACTGACCTTGACCGCTTGACTAGGTGACACAGTCACCAAGTTTGCTTGTTGATTTTTTCAGATTCTGAACAGGCTACTGTTTCTATTTCTTTTTGTAATAATTAGGATCCTTCTCTTTATTACCATCGGCAACGTATTGTGTGTTTTAGCATTATGTTGCTGGTTACGTATAAAACAATGAATGACGAACTATTAGGAAAACTGAGCGATTACTAATAAGACAAGTTATCACTACTGCATTCAATATTAACTGTTTGTACTTCATTCTTTGCTAAAATTTGAAATAGTGAGGGATCCTGGTCAGCGCATTTAGCCTGATGAAATTTTTTATAGACATGTTATTCCTTGCAATCCAGCCATATTTTTAAAGTTAAGTTAAGTCATTGAGGTTCGATATTTTATATAACTAAAAAAACTCAAGGCTAAAACTGCGATCGGGACTTTGCAAAGGTGCATTTATTGTCATGACCCGAAATAGTGTTACCTCTAATTTATATAGATTTGTATTTGGGTGTTCCACTTGTTTTTTGTGTGTTTCTAATCACTACGGTTGCTTAACGACCCTATCCATGCATCTGTATAAATACAGACGTCCACTGCGTAAACGCATATTCACTGTTTAATATGATTTGTTACGTAAGGGATTAATAATCACCCAAAATGATAAAATTAACATAGTATATGATTATGATATTTCAGTAGAACTTCTGGAAACAGACACTCAAAGATAAAAAACTCGCAGTAGCGAAATCTCAATGATGTAGATAATTTCTGTAAAAAGTAAGATTAAGAATGTCTCGTAACTTCAGCCACAGGAATAGCGAAATTCGACCTGCAAAGGAAACACTCGAAGTTATCCAAATGAATAAAAAATTGTACTTAGCTTGCTTTTGTGGGAAGTCACGGTGTTCCGATAACGACACACGGCTTGGTCCTCCTTCTCTATTTAGCGGATGACCTGGTTTGGCTTGAGTTTCCTCCGTGCGCGTTGTTTCGATGATTCGAGCCTTGAAAGATCCGATGCTGCAGACGCGTTCGGTTTGTTTCTTGCAGTGCCGGAAACGCTCACTAACGATGTTTTCTTGAATGATTCTAATGAGAGACGAAGCTTCCGTTGACGTAGGAAAAAGACACGTCGGTTTTGTTTCTTGAAGTTATTCACTAAACGATGATACTAAGTTGGTTGAAGAATCTGTTGCTTTCGTCGTCGTTTGAAGAGTTCTTATTGTTTTCTGAAGTCGCTCACTAACGATGATACTAGGTTGCTTGAAGAATCTGCTTGCTTCCTTCGTCGTTGACTTCTTATGATACATGATTTATTATTCTGGTTTTTCTTCGTAGGACCGTTGTAGAGTTCTTCTGGTACGCTGGCCACCAATATTAGGGCTTGTGCCTTGTATGATAAGGCGCCCTATGAGGTAATGTTAGACTAGCGATAATCTTACGCTAAGTCGGTTGGTATTGCACTTCCATCTTCAATGGAGTGTCTGGGGTTTGTAGATCACTTACGAAGTCGGTATTATCTTTACGACGATGTGTTAAAACTCATGGTTCGGTGAGGTTCTTGTAGAAAACACTAAGTATAAAAAATTATATATTCTTCTGAAGTTTTACATGGTGAAGATCAGGTATGATTGTACAAGTCTTCTAATAACGATAGCTTGATCGCTTCTGCCAATGATGATGGCTAATCCTATTCCTCTACATGATAAAGCTTAGGTAAAGAGGTACAGGTCTTCTAAAGACGATAGCTAACTCTCTTCTGCCTGTCTACCATCTCTGTTACAAGTTATGAAGGAACAGACAGTAGTTTCGAACATCTGAACTACATACAATGACATAGTTTCATACGAACACACAATCGAATGAGACACGCTACAGATCACGTAGGCCGTTTGAATAATAGGTCGGGGTAGTTGTCTCAAGCAGGGTAGCTTGGGAACTGTTTTCAAAACAAATGAATGACCACAGATGACGGCATGTCAACTTAGCCTACATACTTATTGTACACTCATCTTTAGCGTCTCTAGTCTGATCACATTCCTGCAAGCAATCTTTTATATATATGGACTAACATTCCATATTTTTATTATGTAAACACTTACATATATATATATATATATATATATATATATATATATATATATATACACACATAAATGGATATGTGTGTGTGTGAGCGTATGTGCCGGTATACCTTTGAAACACTTCGAGCAATTTCAACCAAACTTGGTGTACCTACGTATGACTTACCAAAAGGGATATGGGTGGAAAGGGAGTAAAATGTAGAAATAACTAAAGATGACAGATATTAGTGAAAAGTAACACTCCCGAAGCCCTTTAAGCCCAAGTTTAGCCCTGGTAGGAAGTGGAGGTGACAAGGGGTGGGAAAGGAGTGAAGTAAAAATAACTGTAAATCACAGAAGTTTGTGTCTGATCCATAGTTTTCAAGATCGCTGAGATGAATAGTGACACTTCCAATGCCCTTCAAGTCCAAGTTCAGCCCAAATAGGAAGTGGGGTGGGAAGGGCATGCATAAAAATAACCAAAAACTACATATATTCAAAGAGAACTCATAACCACTGGAGTCAATACAATGGAAAAATAAATCCACTATAATTTGTCTGTTTTGTCTTGTTATTTAAAACAACACGATCAGACAGATGTATTATTGTTGATTTACTTTTCCACTACATATATTAGTATTTAATCCACAGTTTTCGAGATCACTGAGATTAATAGTGACATTCCCAATGCTCTTTAAGTTCAAGTTCAGCCCTGATAGGAAAGGGGGCTCTGAAAGGCTTGAGAGGGGGTGATATGTAAAAATAACCGAAAATTACATATACTGTCAATAGAATCCATAGTTTTTGAGGTTGCTGAGATAAATTGTGACTCTCCTGATGCTCTGATCCATAGTTTTCTAGGTCACTGAGAAATAGTGATACTCCTGATGCACTGTATGTCCAAGTTCAGCCCCAATAAGTGGGTGACAAGTGAATATAACCTAAAACAACAGGTATTAGTGTCTAATCCTTAGTTTCCTAGATTGCTAAGAAATAGTGGTACTCTTGATGCACTTTAAGTCCAAGTTCAGCCCCAATAAGAAGGGGGGTGAGAAGGGATGGGAAGGCAATGACATGTAAAAAATAACCGAAAATGACAAATATTAGTGTCATGATTGCTGAGATGAATAGTGACACTCCTGATGCCCTTCAGGTCCAAGTTCAGCTCCAATAGGAAGTGGGAGAGAAAGGGAAGCTGTGGGGGGGGGGGGGGGGGGGGGACATGTAAGAATAACCAAAACCAACATATATTAGTGTCTAATCCATAGTTTTTGAGGTCTCAGAGATGAATAGTGATACTCCTGATGCCCTTAAAGTCCAAGTTCAGCCTGATAGGGTGGAGGGTGAGAAGGGGTAGGAAAGGATGACATATAAAGATAACCAAAAACTACGGATATTAGTGTTTCCATAGTTATCAAGGTTGCTGAGATTAGTAGTGAATTCCAGTTCCCTTTAAGTCCAAGTTCATTCCTGATAGGAAAAGAGGGTGAGAAGAGTTGGGAAGGGAATGACATGTAAAAATAACCTAAAACGACCAGATATAGTGTTTAATCCATTGTTTTCGAGATTGCTAAGATAAGTAGTGACACTCCCAATGCCCTTTAAGTTCAGCCCCGATAGGAAGGGAGGATGAGAAGGGGTGAAAATAGAACAAAAAAAAATGACAGATATTAGTGTCTAATCCATAGTTTTCAATGTTGCTGAGACCAATAGTGATATTTCCGATGCCCTTTAAGTCCAAGTTCCGCTCTGATAGGAATTGGGGGTGAGAATGAGTGAAATATTAAATGTTAGAAATACTGGGCTGTGTAAATGCAGCAACTATCTTAACAGGAAGGGAGAGAGTGAGAGAGAGATAGAGGGTGAGAGGGAGAGGAAGTAAGAGGGAGGGAGAATAGAGGGGGTGTTGGGAGGAGAAAGAGGGAAAGAGTGAGAAAGAGTTGAAGAGAGAGAGAGAGAGAGAGAGAGTATTGGTTGTCATTCAGAATTTTCCTAGTCAGTGCCGGGTTTGTTAGCTATGTATATATATATATCTATATATCTATATATATATATATATATATATATATATATATATATATAGTATATATAAATATATTACATCGAGCTACAAATGTCCTTTAATATCTTATTCGAGGTAGAGTGAATTAGATATTAAAGGACATTTGTAGCTCGATGTATGTATATGAATCACGGTAATGTGATATGACTTTTATATATATATATATATATATATATATATATATATATATATATATATATGCATATATAAATATCCTGAGAAATACATGCACATCATATATCTGTATAAAATTATTTGTTATTAGAGGCTGCAGGATAATCATTAGTTACATGAAAAATAATTGCAAACAGAAGGGCATCATCATCTGCAGGGAACACCCTTTCTTTATAGCATTCTAAATGGGGAATTTTCAGGTAATAAAAATGTTCATCAGACATCATTAATTGTTTTGTAGAAAGACAATAGAAACCACATGAAAAATTTTAATAGGTAATTAGGGCCTTTATTTTAATATTCCCTTAGAGTAAGGTTGTCCCCAAATACTATCGATTGCTGAAAGAAGACAGAAATGACCCAAAAAATGTTTTGCTTATAATAAAAGGCGTTAGCCTGCACTATTATTAGAGATGTCTTTATGATTGTCTGTGCTTTATGTAATTCTGTCGCTTTATTAACTTCTAACAAATAAACGTTATAAGTTCTTGCAGAATGTACTAGAATGTTAACCTGATGAAAGCAGGAAATAATTAGATAAAAGTAGAATAAACCTGTTACTCCGAAGTAACTTTTTGTGGACGGGAAAATCAGCCAACTCATTCTGGCAAGGGCGACGGATTAACAATTTGATACATTTTGATTTTCCGGACTCTTTCTGTTTGTGTCTTTCTAAGTCTATTCAATTTAAAAAGCCCTTAGGTTAGGGTTTTTGCCTTCTTTTAGAGAAAGTTTTGATGTTTAGATATGACTATAGTGGGGATTTATGGGCTAAACTTTGATTGGCATGAAACGAAACACCCACGGGGCTTAAAGGTCGGGGGCAAGCAGAGTGAAGTGCTTCTCAGATTAAGTGTAGTCGCTATTAAAGACTGGCGGTGTGGAGCGAGGGATCCATTCTTTATTTTGCCTCTCTCCTTTCCGCTGTCATTTTCGCAAAATGACTAAGATTCCCAGACTTTAATAGTATTCTTTTACGTTCGTCGTTGGGTTTAATGAAATTAGGAAAAAACCTTCCAAAATAAAGCTTATTGATAAGGTCACTTTTAAAATACCCGACATTTTTCATGCTGCTGAATTCTTACCTTTCTTACGTGTTGTTGCGCAATTTATACTTCAGCCCTAAGAAGCCCGTCTTTCATCTCTTAATGAGATGTTTCCGGCATCCCATCTTATGTCGGCCTATGTGCCAAAAGAAACGAGAACAAGCGAGCACCATCTTCGAGAGATGGTCGCTTTGATGTACTCGAATCACAGAAACAAAGCATTATATATAATTGAGTCTGGCGATGTGGTACATAGACTCGCTGTGATGGGAATAATGGTTTCAAGCGATCTCCCCAACACTAACAGATGTTTCCATTTTTTGTAATCTAGAGGTAACCAAAATCATATTAGTGTTACTTAGTGGTATTATATGCTTATTTCTTAAAGATCTGCATTATTCCCACTTTTAGTTAATTAACTGATTTAGGACCATACAATGGACGCATTTTCTCACGGTTGTAAATACACCCAATGGGTACTATCTTATGGGAAGGTTAAGTCCGACTCCCTCTGCGAAAGGAGGCTATTTAATAGTAAGTGGTTATTTTTTCAAATTTTTCGAATTTAATTTCCTGTTTTCATTAGGTTAATGTCTTTTAATTAAGTCGAAACTTAATGATAGATTAACAAAATTGAAAACAACGAAAAGATTACTGCAGACTCTTATTTTTTCCTTTTCAAAATTCATTTCCTGTTTTCATTAGGTTACTGTCTTTTTTAATGAAGGTTAAACTTAACAATGAAATAACAAAATTAAACAGCGGACAGATTACCATATACTCTAGTTTTTGTCTGCGTCTATTTCTTCATTATGCAGCGATACATTTTATCTTAATTTGCGTAAACTTAATTACTTTTTCAAATTGCTTACTGGTTTCTACTTTCAGTCTAAAAACGTCATAAGATTTGTTATGAAATACATAACGAGTTCTTTCACTTCTAAAGTATTAGTGTTGAACGTCGGTTCTGTTTCTTTGTATATTAGCATCATTTGGAAGTCTGTCAATTGTAAAATCGCTTTCACATCTGGCATTTAACATCAGGTATTAATTTTGATCCCCTAAAAAAATTCAAATAAAGTGGATAAAAATCTCCAAGTATACTTTTTGAGGATTTATTGAAAAGAGACTAGAATTTATCAAAGAGTTCATTAGGAAAAAGTTGCTTGAACTACTTTGAGTTTTATCCCTTTCTAAAAAGAAGGTACCCTAATTTCATGGTTTTGAAATGTACTCTAAATATAGCTCAGGGCGACATACACTCATTACAATATGGATCTGTGTATCAAATTTTAAGGACAATATATATTCTCCCAGTGGTGTTCACTCTTTGATATGAGGATAAACAACAGCATTACAATGGATTTATATTAGTTTATTGCATTTTTATTCGTTGTGTATACTAATGCGTTACCTCCCATAGCCACCATAACGCCCTCCGAATCCTCCAAGTCCCCCGAATCCTCCCTCCAAGTGCTCCGAATCCTCTGAATCCTCAAAGTTCTCCGAATCTTCAGAGTCCCCTGAATCTTCCAATTCCCCCGAATCCTCCAAGTCCCCCGAATCCTCCAAGTCCCCCGAATCCTCCCTCCAAGTCCTCCGAATCCTCCAAGTCCTTCTAAAGTATTAGTGTTGAACGTCGGTTCTGTTTCTTTGTATATTAGCATCATTTGGAAGTCTGTCAATTGTAAAATCGCTTTCACATCTGGCATTTAACATCAGGTATTAATTTTGATCCCCTTAAAAAAAAAACTTCAAAATAAAGTGGATAAAAATCTCCAAGTATACTTTTTGAGGATTTATTGAAAAGACACTAGAATTTATCAAAGAGTTCATTAGGAAAAAGTTGCTTGAACTACTCTGAGTTTTATCCCTTTCTAAAAAGAAGGTACCCTAATTTCATGGTTTTGAAATGTACTCTAAATATAGCTCAGGGCGACATACACTCATTACAATATGGATCTGTGTATCAAATTTTAAGGACAATATATATTCTCCCAGTGGTGTTCACTCTTTGATATGAGGATAAACAACAGCATTACAATGGATTTATATTAGTTTATTGCATTTTTATTCGTTGTGTATACTAATGCGTTACCTCCCATAGCCACCATAACGCCCTCCGAATCCTCCAAGTCCCCCGAATCCTCCCTCCAAGTGCTCCGAATCCTCTGAATTCCCTCAAAGTTCTCCCAGAATCTTTCAGAGGTCCCCTGCAATCTTCCAATTCCCCCCGAAATCCTCCAAGCAATTCTCCCGAATCCTCCCTCCAAGTCCTCCGAATCCTCCAAGTCCCCCGAATCCTCCAAGTCCTCTGAAACCTCCAAGTCCTCTGAATCCTCCAAGTCCCCCAATTACTCCCAGTCCCCCGAATCCTCCCTCCAAGTCCCCCGAATCCTCCATGTCTTCTGAAACCTCCAAGTCCCCGAATCCTCCCTCCAAGTCCCCCGAATCTTCCAAGTCCTCTGAATCCTCCAAGTCCCCCGAATCCTCCCTCCACGTCCTCTGAATCCTCCAAGTCTTGCAAATCCTCCAAGTCCTCTGAATCCTCCAAGTCCCCAAATCATCCAAGTCCCCCGAATCCTCCAATTCCTCCGAATCCTTAAAGTTCTCCGAATCTTCAGAGTACCCTGAATTTTCCAAGTCCCTCGAATCCTCCGAGTCCCCCAAATCCCTCGTCCAAGTCCTCCAAATACTCCAAGTCCTCTGAATCCTCCAAGTCCCCCGAATCCTCCAAGTCCCCCGAATCCTCCCTCCGAGTCCTCAGAATCCTTCAAGTTCTCTGAATCATCAGAGTCCCCTGAATCCTCTAAGTCCTCCGAATCCTCCAAGTCCTCTAAATCCTCCAAGTCCCCAAATCATCCAAGTCCCCCGAATCCTCCCACCAAGTCCTCCGAATCCTCTAAGTCCTGCAAATCCTCCAAGTCTCCTGAATCCTCCAAGTCCCCCAAATCCTCCAAGTCCTCCAAGTCCCCAAATCATCCAAGTCCTCCGAATCCTCCAATTCCTCCGAATCCTTAAAGTTCTCCGAATCTTCAGAGTACCCTGAATTTTCCAAGTCCCTCGAATCCTCCGAGTCCCCCAAATCCCTCGTCCAAGTCCTCCAAATACTCCAAGTCCTCTGAATCCTCCAAGTCCCCCGAATCTCCCAAGTCCCGAATCCTCCAAGTCCCCCTCTGAATCCTCCATAAGTCCCCGAATCCTCCTCCAAGTCCCCTCTGAATCCCCCTCCAAGTCCTCAGAATCATTTCAAGTTCTCAATGAATCATCAGAGTTCCCCTGAATCCCTCGTCAAGTCCTCCGAATCCTCCAAGTCCTCTAAATCCTCCAAGTCCCCAAATATCCAAGTCCCCCGAATCCTCCCACCAAGTCCTCCATTCCTCTAAGCCTGCAAATCCCCATCCCCCTAATCCTTCCAAGTCCCCCAAAATCCTCCAAGCCTCCAAGTCCCCAAACAACCAAGTCCCCCAAATTCTCCCACCAAGTCCGCCGAATCCTCCAAGTCTCTGAAATCTCAGAGTTCCCTGAATCCTCCACGTCCTCCGGAGATCCTCCAAGTCCTCCGGATCCTTCAAGTCCTCTGAATCTTCAGATCCCTGAATCCTCTAAGTCCTCGGAATCCTCCAAGTCCCCCGAATCCTCCCTCTAAGTCCTCTGAATCCTTAAAGTCCTCTGAATCTTCAGAGTCCCCTGAATCCTCCACGTCCTCCGAATCCTTCAAGTCCTCCGAATCTTCAGAGTCCCCTGAATCCTCCACGTCCTCCGAATCCTTCAAGGTTTCTCTGAATCATCAGAGTCCCTGAATCCTCTAAGTCTCCGAATCCTCCAAGTCCTCTAAATCCATCCAAGAGTCCCTAAAAATCATTCCAAGTCCCCCCGAATTCCTCTCCACCAAGTCCTTCCGAAACTCCTCTAAAGTTCCTGCCAAAGATCCCCTCTCAAGTCTCCTGAATCCTCCAAGTCCCCCAAATCCTCCAAGTCCTCCAAGTCCCCAAATCATCCAAGTCCCCCAAATCCTCCCACCAAGTCCTCCGAATCCTCCAAGTCCTCTGAATCTTCAGAGTCCCCTGAATCCTCCACGTCCTCCGAATCCTCCAAGTCCTCCGAATCCTTCAAGTCCTCTGAATCTTCAGAGTCCCATGAATCCTCTAAGTCCTCGAAATCCTCCAAGTCCCCCGAATCCTCCCTCTAAGTCCTCTGAATCCTTAAATCCTCTGAACTTCAGAGCCCCTGAATCCACACGCCTCCGAATCCTTCAAGTCCTCCGAATCTTCAGAGTCCCCTGAATCCTCCACGTCCTCCGAATCCTCCAAGTCCTCCCTCCAAGTCCTCTGAATCTTCAGAATCCCCTGGATCCTCCAAGTCCCCCAAATCCTCCCTCCAAGTCCTCCGAATCCTCCAAGTCCTCCTTCCAAGTCCCCTGAATCCTCCTTCCAAGGCCTCCAAATCCTTCAAGTCCTCCGAATCCTCCAAGTCCTCCGAATGCTTCAAGTCCCTGAATCCTCCAACCCCCCCGAATCCACACTCCAAGTCCTCCAAATCCTCCAAGTCCCCCCAATCCTGTAAGTCCTCCGAATCCTCCAAGTTCTTTGAATCCTCCAAGTCCCCAAAATCCTCCTTCCAAGTCCTCCGAATCCTTCAAGTCATCTGAATCTTCAGAGTCCCCTGAATCCTCCACATCCTCCGAATCGTCTAAGTCCTCCGAATCCTCCCTCCAAGTCCCCTGAATCCTCCATGTCCTCCGAATCCTCCAAGTCCCCCGAATCCTCCCCCCAAGTCCTCCGAATCCTGAAATGACAGAAAAAAATAAGGAAAACGAAGAACAAGATAAAAGTATGGATGCAGAGATACTCATTGATACTACATATGAGGCAATAAAGCAGCATACTTACGAAGAAATAAATTACGATATGACAGCACAAAAGAAAATCCCGAAGAGGCTCTACCCAGATCTACACAATGACGGGAAAGAGGAAAAAATAGACAAAAAAGACAAAGTCTGCAACCTTTTGAAAAGAGGGAATTGCAGATTTGGAGAAAGATGTTACTACAAACATCCTAAGGTATGTCACAACTATGAAATATATGGTAAATGTGCATACCTAGACGGCTATGAGGATGATTGCAGAGATCTGCACCCAAAAATATGCAAAAACCTAAAAGAAGGAAAAGGATGTAAGTTCGACAAAAAATGTAAATATATGCACCCTGTAGCCATGAATCTTAATCAAATAAATAATCAATCAAGTAATAAAATCCAAAATAAGAAAGAAGCAAATAAAGAGAGGAATAAAGAATATCAGGTAAAAGAACAAATCAAGCCATCAACGTGATATGCAGTGATGTCAGCAAAAAATTTCCAAGCCTCAGCTCCAAGAGATAATAACTATTTATTATGCAAGAGGATATTGCAGATACGGAGAAAATTGCAGATTCAGACACAAAATGCATAATTATGATGAAGGAAGATCAAATATTATGGAAAAGTTGGATTTTTTAATGTCAGAATTTCTGGAAATGAAAAAAAGAACAACATACCAGAACAGGAAAGAGACATGGGAAAATCCTTATTAGTACCCACATTAAATGAAGGAGAAAACACGCAAACCATCATAGTGATGAATGCGCAGGGTTTAGTTACGAGTAACTCAAAAAGAAAAATAGAGTACTTAGAAGAACTAACCCAAATTGAAAAGAAAATAGATATAATAAATATAAGGGAAACCTGGTATTCCCAAGAGACTGGGAAAGAGCAAGCAGAGGTAGATTAATAGTGCCCAAAACTATATCAGGAAAAATAAGGAAAGCACACAGGACATTAATCCACTACGCACCAGCATCGATAATGCAGCGTCTATTCAATGCGTAGTCAGCACATCTGAGGAATATAACAGGAGTGAGCGTAGATGTGTTTAAGAATAAGCTCGACAAATATCTAAACTGCATCCCAGACCATCCAAGATTGGAAGATGCAAAATATACCGGAAGATGTACTAGCAACTCTCTGGTAGACATTAGAAGTGCCTCATACTGAGGGACCTGGGGCAACCCGAACAAGATGTAAGGTCTGTAAGGTAAGTCCTCTGAATCTTCAGAGTCCTCTGAATCCTCCACGTCCTCCGAATCCTCCCTCAAAGTCTTCTGAATCCTTCAAGTCCTCCAAATCTTCAGAGCCCCCTGAATCCTCTAAGTCCCATGAATCCTCCAAGTCCTCCGAATCCTTCAAGTCCTCTGAATCTTCAGAGTCCCCTGAATCCTCCACGTCCTCCGATTCCTCCAAGTCCTCCAAATCTTCAGAGTCCCCTGGATCCTCCAAGTCCCCCGAATCCTCCCTCCAAGTCCTCCGAATCCTCCCACCAAGCCCTCCAAGTCCCCCGAATCCTCCTCCCAAGTCCTCCAAATCCTTCAAGTCCTCCGAATCTTCAGAGTCCCCTCAAACCTCTAAGTCCTCCGAATCCTCCAAGTCCCCCGAATCCTCCTCATAAGTCCTCCAAATCCTTCAAGTCCTCTGAATCTTCAGAGTCCCCTGAATACTCCATGTCCTCTGAATCCTCCAAATCCCCCAAATCTTCCCTCCAAGTCTTCCAAATCCTTCAAGACCTCTGAATCTTCAGAGTCCAATGAATCCTCCAAGTCCTCCGAATCCTCCAAGCCCCCAAAATCCTGTAAGTCCCCAGAATCATCCCTGAAAGTCCTCCGAATCCTTCAAGTCATCTAAATCTTCAGAGTCCCCTGAATCATCCACATCCTCTGAATCGTCTAAGTCCTCTGAATCCTCTCCCAAGTCCTCTGAATCCTTCAAGTTCTCTGATTCTTCAGAGTACCCAGAATCCTCCATGTCCTCTGAATCCTCCAAGTCCCCTGAATCCTCCCTCCAAGTCCTCCGAATCCTCCAAGTCCCCCCAATCCTCCCTCCAAGTCCTCCGAATCTTCAGAGTCCCCCGAATCCTCCAAGCCCCCAGAATCCACACTCTAAGTCCTCCGAATCCTCCAAGTCCCCCAAATCCTCTAAGTCCTCCGAATCCTCCAAGTCCTCTGAATCCTTCAAGTCCCCCCGCCAAATCCTCCAAAGCCCTTCGGAATCCTCCAAGGTTCCCCGAATCCCTCCAAGTCCTCCAGATGCCTCCAACAAGTCCATCTGAATCCTTCAAGTCCCCAAATCCTCCAAGTCTCCTGAATCCCCCTCCTCCAAGTCCCTGAACTTTCCTTCCAAGTTCCCTGAATCCCTCCAAGTCCTCCAAATCCTCCAAGTCCCACGAATCCTCCAAGTCCTCTGAATCCTCCAAGTATCCCGAATCCTCGAAGTCTCCGAATCCTCCAAGTCCTCTAAATCCTCCAAGTCCCCGCCAAATCATCCAAGTCCCCCTCCCGCCAATCCTCCCCAAACAAAGTACCTCCTCATCCTCTAAGCCTTCCTGAATCCCTCCAAGTCCTCCGAATCCTTCCTTGTCCCTCTATAATTGTCCCAATGTCCTCTGAAATCCTTTCAAGTGCCCCTGAATCTTCAGAGTCCCCGTTCAATCCTCTAAGTCCTCCCGGAATTACTCCAAGTCCCCCGAATCCTTTCAAGGTTCCTCCGCATCCTTCATGTCCTCTGAATCTTCCAGAGTCCCCTGGAATCCTCCACTTCCTACCAAGTCCCCCCAAACCCCAATTCCCTCCTTCCAAGTTCCTCCAAATCCTTGCAAAGTACCTCTGGATTCTCCAAGTCCTCCGAAATACCTCCAAGCCCTCCAAATCCACCACTCAAAGTCCTCCGAATCCATCCAAGTCCCCTGAATTCCTCTAAGTTCCATCCGAATCCTCCAAGTTCCTCCGAATCCTCCCAAGTCCCCCGCCCAAATCCTTGTAAGTCCTCCAAATCCTCCAAGTTCTTTGAACCAAATTTCCAAGCCCCTCCAAAGCCCCCAAAATTCCTTCCAAGTCCTCCAAATCCTCCTTCGTCCTCTGAATCTTGCATAGTCCCTTGAATCCCTCCTTAGTCCCCCCCGAATCCTCCCTCTAATGTCCTCTGAATCTTCAAGAGTCCCCTGAATCCATCAACGTCCTCCGAATCCCTACCAAGTCCTCCAAATCTTCCATAGTCCCCTGGATCCTCCAAAGTCCCCGAATCCTCCCTCAAAGTTCCCTCCTGATTCCTCCAAGTAACCCCGAATCCTCCAAGTCCTCAGAATCCTTCAAGTTTCGCTGAAATCATCAGAGTCCCCGCCTTAAATCATCTAAGTCTTCCGAATCCTCCAAAGTCCCCCGAATCATTCCCTACCAAGTCCTCGGAATCCTTCAAAAGTCCCCCGAACTCCTCCCTCCAAGTCCCCTGAATCTTCCAAGTCCCAATGAATCCCCTCCAAGTTCCCCGAATCCTCCTCCCAAGTCCTCCAAATCCTTCAAGACCCTCCGAATCGTCCAAGTCCTCTGAATCCCTTCAAGTCCTCCAAATCCTCCAAGTCCTCCAAATTTCTCGAGCCCCCTTGAATCCTCTAAGTCCCATGAATCCTCCAAGGTCCTCCGAATCCAATTCAAGTTCCCTCTGAATTCTTCAGAGTCCCCATGAATCCTCCACGTACCTCCGATTCCTCCGAAGTCCTCCAAATCTTTCATAGTCCCCTGGATCCTCCAAAGTTCCCCCGAATCCTCCCTCCAAGTCCCCCGAATCTGAAATACCAAGTCCCTCCGAATCCTCCCACCAAGCCCTCCAAGTCCCCCGAATCCTCCTCCCAAGTCCTCCAAAGCCTTCAAGTTCCTCCGAATCTTCAGAGGCCCCTCCCCACCTCCAATCCTCTAAAGTCCTCCGAATCCTCCAAGTCCCCCGAATCCCCTCCTCATAAGTCCTCCAAAGAATCCTTCAAGTCCTCTGAATCTTCAGAGTCCCCTGAATACTCCACGTCCTCTGAATCCTCCAAATCCCCCAAATCCTTCCCTCCAAGTCTTCCAAATCCTTTCAAGACCACTGAATTCTTCCAGAGGTCCAATGCAATCCTCCAAGCCCCCAAAATCCTGTAAGTCCCCAGAATTTTTTTTTTTCAAATTGTTTTTTCCCTGAAAGTCCTCCGAATCCTTTCAAGTCATCTAAATCTTTCAGAGGTCCCCTGAATTCATCCAACATCCTGCTGAATCGTCTAAGGTCCCTCGAATCCTCTCCCCAAGTCCTCTGAATCCTTCAAGTTTCTCTGATTCTTCAGGAGTACCCAGAATCCTCCATGGCCCTCCCTCTGAATCCTCCAAGTCCCCTGAATCCTCCTCCAAGTCCTCCGAATCCTCCAAGTCCCCCAACCCCAATCCTCCCATCCAAGTCCTCCGAAATCCTTGTGAGTCCCCCGAATCCCTCCAAGCCCCCAGAATCCACACTCTAAGTCCTCCCGAATCCTCCAAGTCCCCCAAATTCCTCTAAGTCCTTTCCGAATCCTCCAAGTGTCCCTGAATCCTTCAAGTCCCCCAAATCCTCCAAAGTCCCCCTCGGAATCCTCCAAGTTTCCCCGAATCCTCCAAGTCCTCCTCAGATCCTCCCAAGTCCTCTGAATCCTTCAAGGTCCCCCAAATCCTTCCAAGGTCCCTCCTAATCCTCCCTCCAAGTCCGCCTGAATCTTCAAAAGTCCACCTGGAATCCTCCAAGTCCTCCAAATCCTCCAAGTCCCACTAATCCTCCAAGTCCTCTGAATCCTCCAAGTATCCCGGAAATCCTCGAAGTCTCTGAATCCTCCAAGTCCTCATAAATCCTCCAAGTCCCCAAATCATCCAAGTCCCCCGAATCCTCCCACAAAGTCCTCCTCATCCTCTAAGCCTCCCTGAATCCTCCAAGTCCCTCCGAATCCTCCTTCGTCCTCTTATTATTGGTCCAAAGTCCTCTGCTCCTTCAAGTCCCCTGAATCTTCAGAGTCCCTTAATCCTCTAAGTCCTCGGAATCCTCCAAGTCCCCCGAATCCTTCAAGGTCCTACCGAATCCCTTCATGTCCTCTGAATCTTCATAGTCCCCCTGAATCCCCTCCACTTCCTCCCAAGTCCCCCAAATCCTCCTTCCAAAGTCCTTCCAAATCCATTCAAGTCCTCTGGATTCTCCAAGAGTCCTCGAATCCTCCAAGGCCCTCCAAATCCACACTTTCCAAAGTTCCCTCCGAATCCTCCAAGTCCCTGAATCCTCTAAGTCATCCGAATCCTCCAAGTCCTCCGAATCCCCCTCAAGTCCCCCAAACCAAAATCCTGTAAGTCCTCCAAATCCTCCAAGTTTCTTTGAACCAAATTTTCCCAAGCCCCCAAAATCCTCCAAGTCCCCTCCGAATCCCCTTCCTTGTACCTCTGAATTCTTCAGAGTCCTTGAATCCTCTTAGTCCCCCGAATCCTCCCTCTAAGTCCTCTTGAATCTTCAGATTCCCCTGAATCCTTCAACGTCCTCCGAATCCTCCCAAGTCCTCCAAATCTTCAAGAGTTCCCCTGGAGGTCCTCCAAAGTCCCCCGAAAATCCTCCCTCAAAGTCCTCTGATTGCCTCCAAAGTACCCGAATCCCTCCAGTCCTCAAGAATCCTTCAAAGTTCGCTGAATCATCAAGAGGTTCCCTTAATCATCCTAAGTCTTCCGAATCCCCTCCAAGTTCCCCCACGGAATTCATCCCTCCAAGTCCTCGGAATCCTTCCAAGTCCCCCGAATCCTCCCTCCAAGTCCCCCTGAAATCTTCCAAGGTCCGATGAATCCCTCCAAGTTCCCCCGAATCCTCCTCCCAAGTCCTCCAAAACATCCTTCAAGACCTCCACCGAATCGTCCAAGTCCATCTGAATCCTTCAAAGTCCTCCACAATCCTCCAAGTCCTCCAAATCTTCAGAGCCCCCTGAATCCTCCTAAGTCCCATGAATCCTCCAAGTCCTCCGAATCCGTTCAAGTCCCTCTGAATCTTCAGAGTCCCCTGAATCCTCCACGTCCTCCGATTCCTCCAAGTCCTCCAAATCTTCAGAGTCCCCTGGATCCTCCAAGTTCCCCCGAATCCTCCCTCCAAGTCCCCCGAATCCTCCCTCCAAGTCCTCCGAATCCTCCCACCCAAGCCCTCCAAGTCCCCCGAATCCTCCTCCCAAGTCCCTCCAAATCCTTCAAAGTCCCCTCCGAAATCTTCATAGTCCCCTCACTCCTCTTAAGTCCCTCCGAATCCTCCAATATTCCCCGAATCCATTCCTCCCATAAGTCCTCCAAATCCTTCAAGTCCTCTGAATCTTCAGAGTCCCCTTGAATTAACTCCCACGTCCCTCTGGAATCCTCCAAAATCCCCAAACATCTTCCCTTCCAAGGTCTTTCCAAATCCTTCTCAAGGGACCACTTGAATCTTCCAGA
Organism: Macrobrachium nipponense; assembly: GCF_015104395.2. Lineage (NCBI taxonomy): Eukaryota > Metazoa > Arthropoda > Malacostraca > Decapoda > Palaemonidae > Macrobrachium > Macrobrachium nipponense. Next base: position 94,777,760 of record NC_087200.1, on the reverse strand, counting down.
GTCCAATGAATCCTCCAAGCCCCAAAAATCTGTAAGTCCCAGAATCATCCATCCCTGAAAGTCCTCCGAATCCCTTCAAGTCAATCTAAAATCTTCAAGAGTCCCCTGAAATCATACCACATCCTCTGAATCGTCTTGAAGGTCCTCTGAATCCTCTCCCAAGTCCTACTTGAATCCTTCAAGTTCTCTGATTCGTTCAGAGTACCCAAAGAATCCTCCATGTCCTCTGAATCCTCCAAACGTCCCCTGAATCCTCCCTCCAAGTCCACTCGAATCCTCCTAAAAGTCCCCCCGCAATATCCTCCCTCCAAGTCCTCCGAATCTTTTTTTCAAGCGTCCCCCCGAAATCCTCCAAGCCCCCAGAATCACACCTCTAAGTACCTCCGAAATCCTCCAAGTCCCCCCAAATCCTCTAAAGGTCCCTCCGAATCCTCCAAGTCCTCTGAATCCTTCAAGTCCCCCAAATCCTCCAAGCCCTCGGAATCCTCCAAGTCCCCCGAATCCTCCAAGTCCTCCAGATCCTCCAAGTCCTCTGAATCCTTCAAGTCCCCCAAATCCTCCAAGTCTCCTGAATCCTCCCTCCAAGTCCCCTGAATCTTCCAAGTCCCCTGAATTCTCCAAGTCCTCCAAATCCTCCAAGTCCCACGAATCCTCCAAGTCCTCTGAATCCTCCAACAGGTATCCCGCAATCCCTCGAAGTCCTTCTGAATCCTCCAAGTCCTCTAAATCCTCCAAGTCCCCAAATCATCCAAGTCCCCCGAATCCTCCCACAAAGTCCTCCTCATCCTCTAAGCCTCCTGAATCCTCCAAGTCCTCCGAATCCTCCTTGTCCTCTATATTGTCCAAGTCCTCTGAATCCTTCAAGTCCCCTGAATCTTCAGAGTCCCCTTAATCCTCTAAGTCCTCGGAATCCTCCAAGTCCCCCGAATCCTTCAAGTCCTCCGAATCCTTCATGTCCTCTGAATCTTCAGAGTCCCCTGAATCCTCCACTTCCTCCAAGTCCCCCAAATCCTCCTTCCAAGTCCTCCAAATCCTTCAAGTCCTCTGGATTCTCCAAGTCCTCCGAATCCTCCAAGCCCTCCAAATCCACACTCAAAGTCCTCCGAATCCTCCAAGTCCCCTGAATCCTCTAAGTCATCCGAATCCTCCAAGTCCTCCGAATCCTCCAAGTCCTCCAAATCCTGTAAGTCCTCCAAATCCTCCAAGTTCTTTGAACCAAATTTTCCAAGCCCCCAAAATCCTCCAAGTCCTCCGAATCCTCCTTGTCCTCTGAATCTTCAGAGTCCCTTGAATCCTCTTAGTCCCCCGAATCCTCCCTCTAAGTCCTCTGAATCTTCAGAGTCCCCTGAATCCTCAACGTCCTCCGAATCCTCCAAGTCCTCCAAATCTTCAGAGTCCCCTGGATCCTCCAAGTCCCCCGAATCCTCCTTCCAAGTCCTCGAAATTCTTCAAGTCCTCTGGATCCTCCAAGTCCTGCAAATCCTTCAAGTCCCCCGAATCCTCCAAGTCCTCTGAATCCTTCAAGTCCTCTGAATCTTCAGAGTCCCCTGAATCCTCTAAGTCCTCTGATTCCTTCAAGTCCCATGAATCCTCTAAGTCCCGCGGATCCTCCCTCAAAGTCCTCTGAATCTTCTAAGTTCCCCGAATCCTCCAAGTCCCCGAAATCGTCCCTCCAAGTCCTCTGAATCCTTCAAAACCCCCGAATCCTCCAAGTCCTCCAAATCCTCCCTCCAAGTACTCTGAATCCTTCAAGTCCCCCGAATCCTCAAAGTCCTCAGAATCCTTCAAGTTTTCTGAATCATCAGAGTCCCCTGAATCCACTAAGTCCTCCAAATCCTCCAAGTCCCCCGAATCGTCACTCCAAGTCCTCTGGATCCTTCAAGTCCCCCGAATCCTCCAAGTCCTCCGAATCCTCCAAGTCTCTTGAATCCTACAAGTCATCTGAATCCTCCAAGTCCCCAAAAATCCTCCAAGTCCCCCGAATCCTCCACCAAGTCCTCCGAATCCTCTAAGTCCCCTGAATCCTCCAAGTCCTCAGAATCGTCCAAGTCCTCCGAATCCTTCAAGTCCTATGAATCTTCAGAGTCCCCTGAATCCTTTAAGTCCTCCGAATCCTCCAAGTCCCCCGAATCCTCCCTCTAAGTCCTCCGAATTCTTCAAGTCCCTGAATCCTCCACGTCCTCCGAACAAGTCCTCCGAATCCTTCATGTCCTCTGAATCTTTAGAATCCCCTGAATCCTCCATATCCTCCGAATCCGAATCCCCAAAAAGTCCTCCGAATCTTCAGAGTCCCCTGGATCCTCCAAGTCCCCCGAATCCTCCTTCCAAAGTCCTCGAAATCCTTCAAGTCCTCTGGATCCTCCAAGTCCTACAAATCCTTCAAGTCCCTTGAATCCTCCAAGCCCCCCGAATCCACACTCCTAGTCCCTCGAATCCTCCAAGTCCCCCAAATCCTCCAAGTCCTCCGAATCCTCCAAGTCCTCCTCTGAATCCTCCAAGTTCTCCGAATCCTTCAAGTCCTCTGAATCTTCCTCCGAGTTTTCCCTCCAAGTCTTCCAAGTCCTCTGAATCTTCAGAGTCCCCTGAATCCTCCAAGTCCTCCGAATCCTCAGAGTCCCTGAATCCTCCACGTCCTCCCGAAATCCCTGAGGTCCCCGAAGATCCATCCAAGTCCTAGCCGAATCCTTTCAAGTCCTCCTGAATTTCGTCAGAAGTCCCCCTGAATCCTCCCAGTCCTCCGATTCCATCCAAAGTCCTCCAAATCTTCAGGAGTCCCACTGGATCCTCCAAGTTCCCCCGAATTCCTCCCTCCTAAGTCCTCCGAAATCCCTCCCAACCAAGCCCTTCAAGTCCCCCGAATTCCTCCATCATAAGTCCTCCAAATTCCTTCAATTCCTCTGAATCTTCAGAAGGTCCCCTGAAATACTCCACGTCCTCTGAATCCTCCAAATCTTCCCAAATCTTCCCTCCAAAGTCTTCCAAAATCCACGTTCAAGGATCCGTCTGAATCTTCAGAGTCCAATGAATCCTCCAAGTCCTCCGAATCCTCCAAGCCCCCAAAATCCTGTAAGTCCCCAGAATCATCCCTGAAAGTCCTCCGAATCCTTCAAGTCATCTAAATCTTCAGAGTCCCTTGAATCATACCACATCCTCCTGAATCGTCTAAGTCCTCTGAATCCTCTCCCAACGTCCTCTGAATCCTTTCAAGGTTCTCTGAATTCTTCCAGAGTAACCCAGAATCCGTCCATGTCCTTGAAATCCTCCAAGTCCCTCTGGAATCCTCCACTCCAAGGTGCCTAGACGAATCCTCCAAGTTGCCCCCCACCAATTCCTCCCCTCCAAGTCCCTGCCGAATCTTCAAGAGACCCCCGAAATCCTCCAAAATCCCACACACTCTAAGTCCTACCGGAATCCTCCAAGTTCCCCCAAATCCTCTAAGTCCTCCGAATCCTCCAAGTCCTCTGAATCCTTCAAGTCCCCCAAATCCTCCAAGCCCTCGGAATCCTCCAAGTCCCCCGAATCCTCCAAGTCCTCCAGATCCTCCAAGTCCTCTGAATCCTTCAAGTCCCCCAAATCCTCCAAGTCTCCTGAATCCTCCCTCCAAGTCCCCTGAATCTTCCAAGTCCCCTGAATCCTCCAAGTCCTCCAAATCCTCCAAGTCCCCCGAATCCTCCAAGTCCTCTAAATCCTCCAAGTCCCCAAATCAATCCAACCACCGTCCCCCGAACTCCCCCACAAAGTCGCCTCCTCATCCTTCTAACGCCTCCTGAACTCCTTACCAAGCCCTTCCGAATCCTCCTTGTCCTCTATATTGTCCAAGTCCTCTGAATCCTTCAAGTCCCCTGAATCTTCAGAGTCCCCTTAAATCCTCTAAGGTCTCGGAATCCTACCAAGGTCCCCCGAATTCCGTTCAAGTCCTCCGAATCCTTCATGTCCTCTGAATCTTCAAAGTCCCCTGAATCCTCCACTTCCTCCAAATCCTCCAAGTCCTCCCTCCAAGTCCTCCAAATCCTTCAAGTCCTCTGGATCCTCCAAGTCCCTCCAAATCCACACTCAAAGTCCTCCGAATCCTCCAAGTCCCCTGAATCCTCTAAGTCATCCAAATCCTCCAAGTCTTCCGAATCCTCCAAGTCCCCCAAATCCTGTAAGTCATCCAAATCCTCCAATTTCTTTGAACCAAATTTTCCAAGCCCCCAAATCCTCCAAGTCCTCCGAATCCTCCTTGTCCTCTGAATCTTCAGAGTCCCCTGAATCCTCAACGTCCTCCGAATCCTCCAAGTCCTCCAAATCTTCAGAGTCCCCTGGATCCTCCAAGTCCCCCGAATCCTCCCTCAAAGTCCTCTGAATCCTCCAAGTCCCCCGAATCCTCCAAGTCCTCAGAATCCTTCAAGTTCGCTGAATCATCAGAGTCCCCTTAATCCTCTAAGTCTTCCGAATCCTCCAAGTCCCCCGAATCATCCCTCCAAGTCCTCGGAATCCTTCAAGTCCCCCGAATCCTCTTCCCAAGTCCCCTGAATCTTCCAAGTCCCCCAAATCCTCCTCCCAAGTCCTCCAAATCCTTCAAGTCCTCCGAATCGTCCAAGTCCTCTGAATCCTTCAAGTCCTCCAAATCCTCCAAGTCCTCCGAATCCTCCAAGCCCCCAAAATCCTCCAAGTCCTCCGAATCCTTCAAGTCATCTGAATCTTCAGAGTCCCCTGAATCCTCCACATCATACGAATCATCTAAGTCCTCCGAATCCCCCCTCAAAGTCCTCTGAATCCTTCAAGTCCTCTGAATCTTCAGAGTCCCCTGAATCATCCATGTCCTCCGAATCCTCCAAGACCGTCGAATCCTTCAAGTCAACTGAATCTTCAGAGTCTCCTGAACTCCTCCCCTCCTACGACTTTAATGTCCTTCCTGAATCCTCCAACATCAAGTCCCCCTCTGAATCCTTCAAGTCCTCCATATAATCTTCCAGAGTCCCCTGATCCTCAAGGTCCCGCCGATTCCTCCTTCCAAGTCCCCCTCGAAATTCCTTCAAGTCCTTGGAATCCTCCAAGTTCCTCCACATCCTTCAAGTCCCCCGAATTCCTCCAAGTCCTCTGAATCCTTTCAAGTCCTCTGAATCCTTCAGGAGTCCCCCTAAAGAATCCCTAAGTCCTCTGAATTCCTTCAACGTCCCCATGAATCCTCTAAGTCCCCGCGGAAAATCCTCCCTCAAAGTCCCCCTCTGAACTTCCTTAGTTCCCCGCATCCTCCAAGTCCCCGAAATCGTCCCTCCAAGTCCTCTGAATCCTTCAAAACCCCCGAATCCTCCAAGTCTTCCGAATCCTCCCTCCAAGTACTCTGAATCTTCAAGTCCCCGATCCTCCAAGTCCTCAGAATCCTTCAAGTTTTCTGGAATCATCAGTCCCCTGAATCCACTAAGTCCTCCAAATCCTCCAAGTCCCCCGAATCGTCACTCCAAGTCCTCTGGGTCTTCAAGTCCCCCGAATCCCTCCCAGTCCTCCGAACTCCTCCAGTCTCTTGAATCCTACAAGTATCTGATCCTCCAAGTCCCCAAAAATCCTCCAAGTCCCCGAAATCCTCCACAAGTCCTCTGAATCCTCTAAGTCCCTGAAATCCTCTAAGTCCTCCAAATCTTCTAAGTCCTCCGAATCGTCCAAGTCCTCCGAATCCTTCAAGTCCTATGAATCTCAGAGTCCGTCCCCTGATCCTTTAAGTCTCCGAAATCCTCCAAGTCCCCCGAAAAAAACTTCCCTCCCCCTCCAAGTCCTCCGAATCCTTCAAGTCATCTGAATCTTCAGAGTCCTCCGAATCCTCCCTCGAAGTCCTCTGAATCTTTCAAGTTTTCTGAATCTTTCAAGTCCTCCAAATCTTCAGAATCCCCTGAATACTCTAAGTCCTCCAAATCCTCCAAGTCCCCCAAATCCTCCCTCTAAATCCTCTGAATCCTTCAAGTCCTCTGAATCTTCAGAGTCCCCTGAATCCTCCACATCCTCTGAATCCTCTGGGTCCTCCCTCCTAGTCCTCCAAATCTTCAGAGTCCCCTGAATCCTCCAAGTCCCCCGAATCCTCCCTCTAAGTCCTCCGAATCCTTCAAGTCCTCTGAATCTTCAGAGTCCCCTGAATACTCCACGTCCTCCGAATCCTCCAAATCCCCTGAATCCTCCCTCCAAGTCCTCCGAATCCTTCAAGTCCTCTGAATCTTCAAGTCCTTCTGAATCTTTAGACCTCCCTAATCCTTTCAAGTCCTCTCTAAATCCTCCAAAGTCCTCCGAATCCTCCAAGTCCTCTGAATCTTCAGAGTCCCCTGAATACTCCACGTCCTCCGAATCCTCCAAGTCCTCGAATACTCCAAGTCCCCTGAATCCTCCAAGTCCCCCCAATCCTCCCTCCAAGTCCTCTGAATCTTCAGAGTCCCCTGAATCCTCCAAGTCCTCCAAATTCTCCAAGTCCCCTGAATCCTCCCTGCAAGTCCTCCGAATCCTCCAAGTCCTCTGAATCTTCAGAGTCCCCTGAATCCTCTAAGTCCTCTGATTCCTTCAATTCCCCCAAATCCTCCAAGTCCCCCGGATCCTTCCTCCAAGTCCTCCGAATCCTCCAAGTTCCCCAAATCCTCCAAGTCCTCAGAATCCTCCAAGTCCCCCGAATCATCCCTCCAAGTCCTCCGAATCCTTCAAGATCCCCAAATCCTCCAAGACCTCCGAATCCTCCAAGTCCTCCGAATCCTTCAAGATCCCCAAATCCTCCAAGACCTCCGAATCCTCCCTCCAAGTCCTCCGAATCCTCCAAGTCACCCGAATCCTCTAAGTCCTCCGAATGCTCCAAGTCCTCTGAATCGTCCAAGTCCCCGAATCCTCCCTTAAAGTCCTCTGAATCTTCAGAGTCCCCTGAATCCTCCGTGTCCTCCAAATCCTCCAAGTCCTCGAATCCTCCAAGTCCCCTGAATCCTCCAAGTCCCCCCAATCCTCCCTCCAAGTCCTCTGAATCTTCAGAGTCTCCTGAATCCTCCAAGTCCTCCAAATTCTCCAAGTCCCCTGAATCCTCCAAGTCCTCCAAATCCTCCAAGTCCCCTGAATCCTCCAAGTCCCCCCAATCCTCCCTCCAAGTCCTCTGAATCTTCAGAGTCCCCTGAATCCTCCAAGTCCTCCAAATTCTCCAAGTCCCCTGAATCCTCCCTGCAAGTCCTCCGAATCCTTCAAGTCCTCTGAATCTTCAGAGTCCCCTGAATCCTCTAAGTCCTCTGATTCCTTTAATTCCCCCAAATCCTCCAAGTCCCCCGGATCCTTCCTCCAAGTCCTCCGATCCTCCAAGTTCTCGAATCCTCCAATTCCTAGAATCCTCCAAGTCCCCCCCAAATCATCCTCCAGTCCTCCGAATCTCCAGTCCCCAAATCCTCCAAACCTCCGAATCCTCCAGTCCCGGAATCCGTCCCTTCCCAATAAAGTCCTCCGAATCCTTCAAGATCCCCAAATCCTCCAAGACGCCTCCGAATCCTCCCTCCAAGTCCCCCTTCCCGAATCCTCCAAGTCCCCGCCGACCTTTAAGTCCTTCCGAATGCTCCAAGTCCTCCGAATCATCCAAGTCCCCGAATCCTCCCTTAAAGTCCTCTGAATCTTCAGAGTCCCCTGAATCCTCCGTGTCCTCCAAATCCTCCAAGTCCTCGAATCCTCCAAGTCCCCTGAATCCTCCAAGTCCCCCCAATCCTCCCTCCAAGTCCTCTGAATCTTCAGAGTCCCCTGAATCCTCCAAGTCCTCCAAATTCTCCAAGTCCCCTGAATCTTTCCAATTCCCCTGAATACTCCCTGCAAGTCTTCCGAATCCTCCAAGTCCTCTGAATCCTCCAAGTCCCCCGAATCCCCCTTCCTAGTCCTCTTGAATCATTCAATCCTCTGAATCTTTCAAGAGGTCCCCTGAAATCCTCTAAGTTCCTCCGATTTCCCTTAAAGTCAGAAATCCGTCCAAATCCCCCGAATCCTCCCTCCAAGTCCTCCGAATTTCTAAGTTCCCCATATCCTCCAAGTCCTCTTAATCCTTCAAAGTCCCCCGAATCCTCCAATCTCCCAAATCCTCCCTCCAAATCCCCTTAAATCTTCCAAAGTCCCCTTGATCTCCAAGTCCTCCGAATCCTCCAAATCCCTTGAATCCTACAAGTCCTCTGAATCCTCCAAGTCCCCCAAATCCTCGAATTCCTCCGAATCCTTCAAGTCCTCTAAATCCTCCAAGTCCCCAAATCATCCAAGTCCCCTGGATCCTTCCACCAAGTCCTCCGAATCCTCTAAGTCCCCTGAATCCTCCAAGTCCTCCAAATCTTCCAAGTCACCTGAATCCTTCAAGTCCTCTGAATCTTCAGAGTCCCCTGAATCCTTTAAGTCCTCCGAATCCTCCAAGTCCCCCGAATCCTCCCTCTAAGTCCTCCGAATCCTTCAAGTCCTCTGAATCTTCAGAGTCCCCTGAATCCTCCAAGCCTCCCGAATCCTTCCTCCAAGTCCTCCGAATCCTCCAAGTCCCCCAAATCCTCTAAGTCCTCCGAATCCTCCAAGTCCCCTGAATCCTCCCTCCAAGTTCTCCGAATCCTCCAATTCCTCTGAATCTTCAGAGTCCCCGAATCTCCAAGTCCCCTCCAAATTCTCCAAGTCCCCAATGAATCCTCCAATTCCCCTGAATACTCCCTGCAAGTCTTCCGAATCCTCCAAGTCCTCTGAATCCTCCAAGTCCCCCGAATCCCCCTTCCTAGTCCTCTGAATCCATCAAGTCCTCTGAATCTTCAGAGTCCCCTGAATCCTCTAAGTCCTCCGATTCCTTAAAGTCCCCTGAATCCTCCAAATCCCCCGGATCCTCCCTCCAAGTCCTCCGAATCTTCTAAGTTCCCCATATCCTCCAAGTCCTCTGAATCCTTCAAGTCCCCCGAATCCTCCAAGTCTCCCAAATCCTCCCTCCAAGTCCCCTGAATCTTCCAAGTCCCCGAATCCTCCAAGTCCTCGAATCCTCCAAATCCTGAATCTACAAGTCCTCTGAATCCTTCCAAGTCCCCCAAATCCCTCGAATTCCTCCAAGCCTCCTGAATCCTTCCTCCAAGTCCTCCGAATCCTCCAAGTCCCCCAAATCCTCTAAGTCCTCCGAATCCTCCAAGTCCCCTGAATCCTCCCTCCAAGTTCTCCGAATCCTCCAAGTCCTCTGAATCTTCAGAGTCCCCTGAATCCTCCACATCCTCCGAATTGTCTAAGTCCTCCGAATCCTTCAAGTCCTCTGAATCTTCAGAGTCCTCTGAATCCTCCCTCGAAGCCCTCTGAATCCTCCAAGTCCTCCAAATCTTCAGAGTCCCCTGAATCCTCTAAGTCCTCCAAATCCTCCAAGTCCCCCAAATCCTCCCTCTAAATCCTCCGAATCCTTCAAGTCCTCTGAATCTTCAGAGTCCCCTGAATCCTCCACATCCTCCAAATCCTCCAAGTCTTCCCTCCTAGTCCTCCAAATCCTCCCTTCAAGTCCTCCAAATCCTCCCTTCAAGTCCTCCAAGTCCCCCGAATCCTCCTTCCAAGTCCTCCAAATCCTTCATGTCCTCCGAATCTTCAGAGTCCCCTGAATCCTCCACGTCCTCTAAATCCTCCAAGTCCTCGAATCCTCAAAATCCCCCGAGTCCTCCAAGTCCCCCAATCCTCCCTGCAAGTTCTCCAAATCTTCTGAGTCCCCTGAATCCTCCAAGTCCTCCAAATCCTCCAAGTCCCCTGAATCCTCCAAGTCCCCGAATCCTCCAAGTCCTCTGAATCTTCAGAGTCCCCTGAATCCTCCAAGTCCCCCGGATCCTCCCTCCAAGTCCTCCGAATCCTCCAAGTTCCCCGAATCCTTCAATTCCTCTGAATCTTCTGAGTCCCCCAAATCCTCCAAGTCCCCTGAATCCTCCAAGTCCCCCGAATCCTCAAAGTTTACCGAATTCTCCAAATCCTTTAAGTCCTCTGAATCCTCCAAGTCTCCCGAATCGTACAAGTCTCCCTTATCCTCCCTCCAAGTCCTCCGAATCCTTCAAGTCCTCTGAATCTTCAGAGTCCCCTGAATCCTCCATGTCTTCCAAATCCTCCAAGTCCCTGAATCCTCCAAGTCCCCCAAGTCCTCCCTCCAAGTCCTCCGAATGTTCAGAGTCCCCTGAATCCTCCAAGTCCTTTGAATGTTCTGAGTCCCCTGAATCCCCCAAGTCCTCCGAATCCTCCAAGTCCCCTGAATACTCCAAGTCCCCCGAATCCTTCAAGTCCTCTGAATCTTCAGAGTCCCCTGAATCCTCTAAATCCTCCGAATCCCTCACGTCCACCGAATCCTCCAAGTCCCCCGAATCCTCCCTCCAAGTCCTCCGAATCTTCAGAGTCCCCTGAATCCTCCAATTTCCCTGAATCCTCCCTCCCATTCCTCCGAATCCTTTAGGTCCTCCGAATCTTCCTATTCTACCGAAGCCCCGTGTCCGAATGCTTTGCCAGCAGTAACGACTTTCTTTACCGCAGGTCTGTTATGTTGCGGAAGAGAATTAAATTCATAGCTGATATGGTACTAAAGTACACCGCATATGTGAATTATTTCCTTTTATGATTATACTGTACATAGCTCTTAGTTGATTCATGTTATAAATTATTTTGTATTCTTACTAGCTCAGCACAATTGCTTCATAATATGAATTTTATAATTAAGGAAGGTGTTTGTCATTTATCCAAACAGTTTTATATTAACAGGAAAATTTGCAGTAGAAATATTGATAGCTTACTGAACTATAGAGACACTGCCGAATCCACCACCTAATCCATGGCCAAATCCTCCTCCCAATCCATGGTCAATTCCACCGAATCCACCTCCCAATCTATTGCCAATACCACCAGGTTCAGGGAATGCGGAAGTGGAGTAAACCAGAGCCATAGAAAGGCGACCACAACCTGTATCCAGAGACAAAATGGAGAGGGATCAGTTGTTTGGAGTTAAATGTGAATGAACACTGCAATGATTGATCTCTTTATTTATCTTTTTAACCTGCCTGTTATATCATCTGATATATAATCATGCCATATTAATAATTTTTACCTAATTATATTTAAAGAACCTTGATGAATAAACTGCTTTGACAATTAATGCTGATATCTACCGCATATGCCTTTAAAGACATCCTGGCATTCATAAAAGAGTAAATCTATTTGGTAGTTTCAAATAAGAAGTGGAATTTGTTATTTGAAAATGAAGAGTGCAAAAGAAACCTACGATTGAGCAAAGGGAGTTCATAGTTGGAGGATTGGTTCCTCTGGTGTGTGTGTGTGTGTGTGTGTGTGTTTGTAGCGATTCTGAGATAGTGTTGTGCTTTCCTCGCTTTCTGCTCTCGGGTAATTATAGTACCCCTTGACTGCGCCCTTTGGTGAACAGTTCCCAAGTAACCTTGGACGAGATTAATCCAGAGTCGCAAACTTGGTTTCTGATTTGGGAGTTTTCTTCAAATACAAAATACGTATCAGACGTACATATATATATATATATATATATATATTATATAATATATATATAATATATATATATATATATATATAATATAATATACATATATATATATATATATATATATATATAATTATATATATAATATAATTAGTTATAGAATTTTCACCCCTTATCTTTTCAATACACAGAGGGTCAAAGGAAAAACCTATGAACATTTCCTTAAAATGCAGTGTACACTGTTATTGTTTAAGAAAAGAGAGAGAGAGAGAGAGAGAGAGAGAGAGAGAGAGAGAGAGAGAGAGAGAGAGAGAGAGAGAGAGAGAGGAATGTTTTCTCTGAACGTTTTTTCCTCCATGCCGTATATTTCCTCTTCTGCCATGCTATAAACCTGTGGTAAGCAAAATCATTACGGACAGCAAAGGAATCGGATACGGAGGATTCGAAGGAACTGGAAAATTGGGAGAACATGGAGGATACGAAGCATTTGGAGGACTTGGAAGTGGACGTTATGGTGGCTATGAATGGTAACGTTTGAGATATACGACAAATAAAAACGTGATTAACTCTAACAAAGTCAATGTTATGCATGTTGACTACCTTCAATTAAGAAATGGAACCCCTGGTTGGAAGTATTGCCCTTAGAAAGACTGGAAATCAATGCTCCTCTTTGGAATGACTATATCGTCCTGAGCAGTTCAAAAACCATACGTTTGCATACAATAATCATATTACAACTAATATTTAAACTAGATCTCCGTAGAATCCCAGTCTCATTTGGCCGCTTTTCCTCGTGAAATGTTCTAGATTAGAAATGATCCGCCTTCAATGATTACTTGATGGCCATTCTAAGTTTCCTCAAAAGTCTTACCAACTGGTCTCTGAGTAATATTTATCATCTGATTGCCAAGCTCAAAAGGCCAGTGCTGTTCTGTAAATATGCACTGTAGTTTAAAAGAGACGGACTTCGATACCTGGATCATACACAATAAGGCGAGTTCATATCTACTGGTCAGTAGAATTTCAGTGAAAATTAAGCTTCATTTTATCTGAATATTTGTGATGCTTATCTAGGGTTACCATAAAATTTGAAGTTTTTTTTTTTTTTCATTTCAGTCCTAAGTAAACAGAAGACATTCCAATTAAGACTTTGAGAATTTTCACCGGATATTGATAGTATTTAACCGAATGCTGCTGAGAAGTGTGGCATAAGCTATATTAGCAAGCGTATTTATCCTTTTCCAAAATTTATTTCATTCAACATATTAGGGTATAGTTTCTTATAATGATGATATTTTCATCTACTGGTTTTTACTTTTTGCTATTAAGATAAACAAAAGCATTAAAATGGCTTCATATTAGTTTATTAGATTTTTATTCGTTTTTTTAATTTGCTGTGTTACCATCCATAGCCACCGTAACCTCCTCCGAATCCTCCAAGTCCTCCAAACCCTCCGATTCCTCCGAATCCTTTGTCGACGGTGACGACTTTCTTTACCACAGGTCTGTGATGTAACCGAAAGAGGGAATTAGATATAGCAGATATTTTACTCAAATATCCCGTAATATAATTTTAATTCATTACCTATACTATTTATATCAGTCATTGTATAATTCTTTGGTTATTGCTGCTTGAATATATTTCCTTAAAAATATTATGAAATCATCTTATCCAAATGATTTCACAATATCAGTAAAGCTTGCCAGAGAAATATTATAGCTTACCGGACAATAGACACACCACCGAATCCACCACCTAATCCATGGCCGAATCCTCCTCCCAATCCATGGCCTATTCCAACGAATCCACCTCCCAATTCATAGCCAATACCACCAGGCTCAGGGAATGCGGAAGTGGAGTAAACCAGAGCCATCAGAATTGCGACCACAACCTGCATCCAGACGAAATGGAGAGGAGTGAACACTGCAATGATGTTTCACTTTCAGTGTCTTTTTAACCGACCATTTATCTCATTTGAAATATAAAAATGAATTGTTATTATTCTCTACTAATAGTATTAAAGAACTTCAATAATAAACTGCCTTGACAGTTAAATTTGATATCAAATACTTATGAGAATATTCAGACAAATATATAGCTGAGGAATTAATGTCCGCATTGTTGAAGACATCCTCTTGGTTATGGGTGTACATGATAAGAGAATAAAAAAAAATTTGGCGTTTTATTTAGGAAAATGAATACTGCAAAATGAACCTACTATTAAGCGAAGGGCGTTCATGGTTGGAGGATTGAGGAGTCTGCTGTGATGCTGCGGCAATACTGTGCCTTCGTTGCTTTCTGCTCCGGTATTGTACCCATTGACTGCATCCTCGGGTCGCAAACCTCTGTTTTTTTTTTTTTTTTTTTTTTTGTTTTTTTTTAATTGTCATGTCTGAACAACAGCAAGAAGTGTATTGGGAAGTGAGATTCCTCTGAGCTTACATACAGCTGTACACCGGCGTTATATATATAATATATATATATATATATATATATATATAATAGTATATATATATATATATTATATATATATAAAGAGCCTCCGTGAAATTCCAGCAGTTATGTCTTTCACTTGTTTTATCCGGTAAAAGTCGCATCTCATTTTTATCCTCTTTTTTTCATAGTTTTCATTCCAGTCATCTTTATGTTTCTTTCATCAATATCTCACATACAACTTGAAATTACCATAAAATCCGTTATGCTATTATTTCTTACACTGTCCAAACTCGTGATATTCTCTTTAAAGCTTTATTCTTAAATTAACAAATCTTGTGGATATGGTTTCACTATCATAGCGCGATTCTTGTATAATCTTATCTTAGTTTCGAGAGAAATTTCATCCTGCTTGCTTTCCGAATGTTAATCAGCGTGGCCATAGTTTGAGGTTCCTAATATTAGTCTTTTATGAATTCTAGCTTGAGAGAAACCGTTCATGATATCACTGTTCCTAAATGTTTGAGAGATTCATCCTCATCATTCCTCTCTTTACCTGATGTTATTTCATTTCTTTGTGCACACACTGTCCTTGTTTCTGTTTTTCTTTATTTCATTTTGAATCCCATCCTTATAGGTGTACAATGTACTATTCAATTCCGGTAAGCACAATGCTTACAGTCGTTTTAAGAGACTGAAAGTGATAAACATTTTTACTATTCGCGAATCAAGCTAAGCTCCAGAAGCAGAATGAGAAGACTGAATATTTAAAAGTGATTGTGGAAAGGCAGTATGGCACCGTCCGAGAGGCTGCTTGCTCGGAAGGGCTTTATTAATATACTTATAAACGACAGATACACCGGCATTTCAGGTCTGTGTCAGTCTCCGATGTACGCGATTTTTATGTTTTTATTTATTTATTTATTTATTTCTGTATTCTACGATAAAAATGCCACGTGGAACACTAAAAGGATATATGACGTTAATCTAGTGAAAGCAGAAAATAAGCAAGGAAAGGTAATAAGAAATCCAGTGTCCCCAAACTAACATTTATTGTTATCATTATTATTATTATTTTTTTTTTTTTTTTTTTTTTTTTTAGGAAATCAGCCCACTGATTTGCCAACGGAAAACGCGTCTATTACATAATCCTCCTTCGGTAGTTCCAGTGTCAGGCTTTCAAAAGTCATATACCCAGTAATGAAGTTTTCTGCCCCAGGTCATAAGTTTATTTAGAACAATTTTTAGAGAATTATTTTTTAAAGCGCTCTACCGTCAATTTTCAACTCCAAACTTATAGCAAGGGAACACGGCCAAGTTTCCTTTAGATTTACTGCAGAGGTAAGGATGAATGATTATAAAATAGATTTTCGTTCACGTGAATAGACTTGTTTTAATTAATAATTTTAACTAGTTAGTAAGAGGCAGCGATATGCATGTGGTGTGTGTGTGTGTGTGTGTGTGTGTATGTGTACGTGTGTATGTGTGTGTGTGTGTGTGTGGGTGTGCGTGTGAGAGAGAGAGAGAGAGAGAGAGAGGTTTATCACATCTTCCTGATAACAGTTTGGAACAAAAGTATCTTCCTTCATTTGGTAGTTTTGATAAATGAATAATTGTTTTATGATTATTATCACCTTCGATTGTTTGAAGTAAAGATTAAAATAGCCGCAGATTTCTTTTGAAATAAAATCACGGTTATATTAGAACTTAAATCAGAATATTTAAAACTCTTTGCAATTGATATGTTGAAAAAGACTTATGAAAGAATCGTGGGAACTGATAGATGATCTGACCTCTGGAAACCTTAGGCAAGAGCTACTGAAGTACAGTTTCCTTTGATGACAATATTTTCTACCCCTGGTTTCATAAAATGTATCTAATAATTTATTGATGTTTTTATTCGTTGGGATGTGTGTGTTTATGTAGATAGATAGATATAGATATATGAAAATTTCAGTGAAGTGTTGTTTATTTGGTTGTATATATTTGCTAGTGAATAATTTTTTTCCTACATTTTGAATTATGCCTAAGTGAAAAGAGCCTAATGATAGGACTAAATAACAATGTGACTGTTGCGAGGCAATACGGCATCCTCAGTTAGGTAACCTCCGAAAGAGCTAGTGCTTTGAAACGCTCTCCTCACAGGAATTGCGGTTAGCCTACTGTATCCCAAATGTTGTATTCCTGCAGGATAGCATCACTTTTTCACAATTATGGAGGGAAACCATTACTTGTTACAGAAAGAAAAGGAAAACCTTGTGAAAAATTTAAGGGTGATTACCTTAGTCATATTGTCTGAAAATGATATCGTTTATCAGAAATGGATAAAAATTAGGAGAATATTATCTGCTGAAATATGACAAATTCGCAGGTGTAATCAGATTAGTTGTTTTATTTTGTCATAAAAAACGAAAGGTTCCAGTAAAAGCTGACAAAACATTAATCTAAAGATAGCAGGAATTCATCAAGAAAAAGTTATAGAAAATCCGTTACTCACAATTAACTTTTTTTTTTTTTTTTTTTTTT
The DNA here is from genome assembly GCF_015104395.2 of Macrobrachium nipponense. Lineage (NCBI taxonomy): Eukaryota > Metazoa > Arthropoda > Malacostraca > Decapoda > Palaemonidae > Macrobrachium > Macrobrachium nipponense. The sequence continues at coordinate 94,761,357 of NC_087200.1, read as the reverse complement.
CTTTTTTTGTCGTCGTCGAAACAATCAGCCAACTCGCATACCAAGGTCGTATGATTCCCAGGAAGTATGAAAGTCAGAAATGAACTGAACTTTCCCTCGCCCAGTCGTCAATTTATTTCAAGCAATCTTGATGGAATTTTTAAGGACAATAAACGTTGATTTTCTACTATAAGCTTATTACAAGTGAAAATATCAAATTATCTTCAGTTTTACTGCGGAGTTGAGGTTTATCAGTTATAGAATTCATTATCTTTTACATCAACGATTATTAAATAGAGAGAGAGAGAGGAGAGAGAGAGAGAGAGAGAGAGAGAGAGAGATGGGGCGGGGAATTACATATCTTTTGAAATAAGTTCACAGTTATTTTAAAAGATGAACCAGAATATTTAATATTATCTGCAAGTGCTACGTTGAAAGAGACATATGACTGAGCGAAGGTGACTGAATATCGGAAGTCTTACGGAGGAACCACTGCAGGATTATGCAATGGACGTGTTTTCCGCACGCAAGGGATACCAGTCTGGGTTCCTACGCCCTTCGAAAGATGAGGTCGCACCACCCTGAAGAGAGATGGATACTGTGGAATAGCGGTTTATTTTATCCTCTTTTTTTTCGTGTCCTGTTTTCGTTTGGTTATTTCTAGTTTAATTAAGTCGAAACTCAGGGAAAAATAACTAAATTACAAAGGGAGAGACTACCACTGTTATATGATATTTTTGCGTCTGTTTCTTGTAAAAGAATAAGTTCTTCATAATTTGCTCAACTTTTAACTACTGATGGCTTTTGAGAGAGTAGATATCAATAGTTAATTATTTTTATAATTTTTAGCGGTGTCTGGTTTCTGTCAAAAAATATTTACGATTCAAATTCATGAGGAGATTATAAATTTCTATAGTATTATAACTGAACGGCGGTTCTATATCTTTATATATTCATATCATCTTGAAACCTGTCAGCAGTGAAATAGCTTTTACATTACATGAGGTAATTACGCGTCCTCGAAAAACTAGTCTGTATTTGAAGAAATATTCAGCTTTGCATCCGTCTGTCATTGAAAGTCATGTATTAATTTGTTTTTTCTAAAAAACACGTGAATTTTGCGAGAAGTGTATCCTAGATAGTGTCTACTTAACGGACAGAGTCACCTTTTGACAAAGGCGTTATGCAAAGGATCAATACTCATTGGATTTGACAAACAAAAACTTTTACCTGTTTTAGAATGAAAATGGAAACCCCTTGAAAATATTAAAATTTCCAGGAATGTATATATATATATATATATATATATATCTATATATATATATATATATATTATATATATACATATATATATATATATATATATATTATATACATATATATATATATATAAATATATATATATATATATATATATATATATATAGATATATATAATATATATATATATATATATATAGATATATTATATATATATATTATATATATATATATAATATATATAATTATATATATATATATAAATTTCAGAAATATGCAATATATCAATTATTCTCTGCTGCGTGCAAGTTGTTTTATGTTCTCTTAAAAAAAGCGAAAAATTCCAGTAGAAGGCAACAAGACACTTTCCTAATAAATACAGGAAATTGTCAAGACAAATTCATAGAAAATGTGTTACTCCCAATTAATTTTTTTTCGTTTTGACAAAGCAGTCACCCAGTTCATCCTCGTAGGATTCTCAAAAAGTGTGAATGCCTTCCGGAAGGGCGTTCATTGCATAATCCTTGTATGGTAGTTCCAGTATAAGTTTTCCAGAATTCAGACAACCAATTATGAACTTCCATCATCCACTCGTAAGTTTTTAAAGCAATCTTTTGGAAATGGTTTAAATGCTCTAGATATTCTTTTGAAGGATTAATAGGATACTTAATTACACACACACAGGAGACAGCCCCTCCGTCACGTTTTCGTTTTGCTTCTGGCAGTTGTTTGTAAGTGTAGATTTTTCAGTAGTTTGGCTCAACTTCTGACGATGGTATTTAAGGAAACAAAACTGTATCGAGGTATTTGAATAAAAGACAATTACTAACTATTTCAAGCCCGTTGTCGCATAGCTTACTTGAATATCTTTTTATATATCAGCTGTATCTTCATGATATTTTGGCACAGTATGGTTTAGACCCTCCAGTAATTTTGGCCAATATAATGAAGTACCAGAATTATTGGTTAGGGAACTTTTTTCTCACTGTTTCAAAATTATGAATTGACTTGTGCTACGGTATGGCTTTTTACGTTTTGAATTACCGACAATAATAATTTCTTATTCAGTATCCTTCATATAGGCATTTGTATGTTTTTATATATCATGTATGTTTTTATTCATAACCATGAGAATGGGGTGGTAGTGGGCCAGTTTTGATTATAAGATATTGTAGTTGTGGGGCGATGACTATCCTCTCTTAGCATGGTATGAATGGATTATGGAATTTAGAGCATAGCCCAAGCGCTGGGACTTACAAGATCATTCAGCGCTGAAATGAAAGTATGGCAAGATGGAAAAATGAGAAATGAAATGAAAATGATAAACTGATGACAATCCTACACTTGAGCAGGACTGTATATCAGCAAAGGCCATTTTACTCTCCTCCCAGGATTCCGACCATCCAAAATTATGAAAGATCGTTTTGGCCAGGGGGCCCTTAGCATAGAATGGTATGGCTCATTGACTATTACCAGCACCGATGGCTCAGGATGTGATGGTAAAAGTAGCGATGTCAGCCAAAAGAATTCTCAACAAATCCTTCCACTGAATGTTGTAATTGTCAATTTGATAGAAGAATTTCAAGAGATTTTCACTTGCCTTTTCAGAGATATTCTTAGCCCATGTTTGTCGTAACCAGCTCAGTTGGGTGGAATGTATTTGCTGTTATGACGTTTGCGCTTATCGGATGACAAAATAAACATTCTTAAAAACCAGTAAATTACTGCCCCTCTAAATTCTGTCGGTCTACTCGTCCGTAGCAATATGCTGTAGATGAACCATGAAGTTGTAATGATCTCACTGAATTGGATATGTAAAAGTAACAAGCAATATCGTGGTATGTACACTCTTCCATTCATAAGTTTCATGAGTTTGAGACAGAATGAGAAACGAGTAGGCAGGGCTTCTCTCCTAACTCATTAGCTAAGCCAAGGACAGGTGTTCGAATATCTACAGCGAATGTTGAGGAAATTGAAAAAGTTCAAGAGTAAAGTACCTTAATCAATAACTTCTGATATTTAATTATATTGTCCCAAATTACCGGAGGGGCTAAACTGCATGTTGTGCCAAAATATCAAGAAGATACAGCTGATATCTAAAAAGACATTTGAGAAAACCTGTGCGACAACAGGCTTGAAATGGTCAGTAGCCTCATTTTTAGAGTATTCAAAGGGTCCTATTTTCTGTCCAAAAGAGTATTGAGATTCATTTCTAGAGTAGGTGAATAGCTGCTCTTTATCTTTGTATATCCCCATTATTTGAAAGTTTCTTAATGATGAAATCGTTTTCACACCATACGACATAGTCAAGAATTCATGGAGACCTACTACAATGAGCTTTGAAGAAAATTTCAATTTTGCATCCACTTGGTATTAAAAGACATAATTTTCATCCTCTTGAAAATTTACTATAAATGTCTGGAAAATCCCAAAGAGTACGCTCGGAAGAATTCTGTGGACAATCGAATAAAAAAATTGTACTCATCAACATTGTTTCTCTCTTTAAGGCAGTAACTACACCCGTTTCATATATATATATATGTGTGTGTGTGTGTGTGTGTGTATGTGTGTCTGTATACTATTAAATGCAGCTACTTTTGTAACGAATATATCTTCTCTTTGACTGTATGAAATGTTAGAAAAGAGTTTTGCAACATTTTCAGATTCCTTATTCCTTATTGGATGTCTAAAAATGCATGTTCAGATTTCGCATAACATAATGTAAAAGAGTATATAATGTAGAATGTGTAAAGAGAGAGAGATTAACTTTCTCCATTCCAAGCTAGAAATTGTTTTCATAACTTGTCATCGCCTCGAGATAGCGGAACACGAGATCTCCGTTTTGTTTTGGAAACCTGTCAACACGTCTGATTAGGGACTTCTGTTTCAGACGAGTACGTCTTTGTTGAGCATACTACATACAGGACTGGTTTAATACGTATATGTCTTGCTAAAACCACATGAAGCTTTCACTGTCAAGGTTTCACTGTCCATCTTCCGTACGAGAAGAAAGCAGAATGAAACAATTGGCACCAAGGTAAAGTGTTAAGGTTTAATATTTGCAACTAATAGTTACAATGGTTAGAGAACTATTTCAATTTTTTTGTGTGTGTGTTTTGTGTTTATTTCATTTGAAGTGATTTTTTAGTGCATGTATCCATTTTCTTATTGAAGTGATTTTTTGTGCATTTATCCATTTTTTCTTATTGAAGTGTGTGTTTTTATTTGATATTCTGTGTGATCAGTGCTTTTTACAATTTTGGTATTTTCCATGTTTTTCTGTGATGTGTTTTCATTTGCATCCACAATTTAATTAACTTAATTGTTTTCATTACTTAATTGTTGCACATTTAATTGGATTTAGCACTTGTGAATTAATTTGCATTTACTGAAAATTCTTTTCAGTAAATGCAAATTAATTTCCAAATTTCAGTTATTACCTAACACTTTTGAATTTCGATTGAATTAATTTTCTTGAATTTTGTGATAAATTAATTTTGATTTAATTTTACTTAATTAACTCAAGAATTAATCAAACTTTGCTTTGTTTTCAAATAACAGTAAATTTCCCTGATATTGTGAATTTCACTTATAAATTTTCAGTTTGATAATAAATTTTTGTATTTATAATTTTTTTAAGTGTTTTCTTCTTCACTTGTATAATTAGATTATGCTTAGGTAGAAACATAGAGTGGTAATTGAGCTGTTTTCTTCAATTTACTGGAAGTGAGTTAGAACCAGGGAAGTACTTAGACTTCTGAAATCAGGCAAATACTTAGACTTTTAAAAGTTGTTGATGGGGTGATGCCCTTTAATTAATCTAATTACACACAAGATTACCTCACACCTGTTTTGATTAACTTAGTCTGATTTTCTACAATACTGATAAGTTGTTTAAGGGATCACTGTTACCTTTAGAGTATTCAGTCATATTTTACTTGTGATGAAGGTTCAGGCGTCTGGCTGTTGTGAGGTACTCATTTAATGATTGATAAGTTTAGTAACCAGATAGTACTTGGTACTTTGTCACAAGTATTAATGGTGCCCAGACCCGGGAAAACAGATTACATTATCACTCTAGTCTATACTGGTGGTGTTAGGGATATATTTAGTTAGGTTAGTGACCATATAGGTTTTGTTTTGCATTAATTCTGTTGAATTGTAAGTTGATAACTTAGAGAAAAATGGCTCAGTTCAAGGTTCAGGAATTCTTAGCAGCCCCTTCCATCCAAGTGTTATCTGAAACCACTCTGACTAAGGCACAGTGAAGCGCTTTAGTAGTGGAATGTGGTGATTATGTGTCTACTAGTATGGTAAAGGCACAAATAAGATGTATTGCTATGGAATCATTGATAGACTCTGGTAGAATAACTGATGAAAATGATTTAGAATTGGCTCAAGAATTGTTGAATGTAGCACGTGCTGATCTTATGAATAAGCAAGCAGAAAAGAAAGAGAAAAATTATGCAGAATTAGAGCTTAGACGCATTGAAGCAGAAGAGAATTTGATTAAGCTGAAAATGCTGGCTGAAAGAGAGAGAATGAAAGCTGAAAGAGAAAGAATAGAATAGAGAAAAACAAGAAAGAAGAGAAAGAGAAGAAGAAAAAGCAGCAGAAGAGGAAAGAGAAAAGTAAGGTTTGAAAGGGAGATGGAATTGATATGAGCTAGATCCACATTACCTGTAACACCGTCTAACCCTAACCAAGGTAATCAAGACCCTGTATTTGATGTAGTAAGAGTACAGAAGTTAATCACTAAGATTACTGAAGAAGCTTCAGATGAGTTTTTTGATCACTTTGAGAAAGTGGCTTCAGGTATGGGATAGCCAGAAGATAAATGGTCAGTTTTGCTACAAAGTGTCTTATTTGGTAAAGGGAGAAGTGCTTATCTAGCCTTAACAGCTGATCAGTGTAAAGACTACAATGTACTTAAACACAGTGTGCTACAATCCTCATAAAATTTTTCAAGACAGTTACAGAAACCTAATGTTGTCTGCTTCAAGTGTGGAAGAGCAGGACACTTCAGTCAAGAGTGTTACCGGAATCAACAGCTGTCAAAGCCAGTTGGTCAAGTAGTGAAAGGTGACCAAGTGAAACAAACTACGAAGAGCAGTGTGGGAAAGAATCAGACTCCAGAGAAGACTGATACTAAACAAGCTAAATGTTTAGCAACCAGTGGAAATGTAACCTCAAGCAGTGAGTGGCTTAGCAGTGTTGAGGCTTTTAAGCCATACATCTATGAGGGTATGCTTTCAACTCAATGAGGGAGTGTGCAGGTACCAGTCAAGATATTACGTGATACAGGGAGTAACCATAGTGTGGTAGTACATGGTGCCTACCCTCAGTTGGAGAAGGGTCTCACAGGAGATTCAGTTATTTTGAAGGGTATAGGAGGAGAGGAAGTAACTCCTATGTGCCGCTTACACCTGTCGTGTGAATTTGTGACAGGGAATGTTGATTTTGCTGTAAAGAACTCACTGGCTGTGGAATATGTACATCGTTAGCTGATTTGTTCTTCAGAGTTGTTGATCGAGAAGAGATGCAACAAACTCCTACCTGTTATTATCTGAAGGAAGGTTTGGTGATGAGGAAGTATAGACCTACAGATATACCAGGAGATGCTGTATGGGGCAAATATCATCAAATTTTGATTCTATATCCATTGAGGAAGCAAGTGGTAGCAATAGTTCATGAGTCTGGACATATGGAATCAGGAAGACTGTGGAGAAGATCATGAAATATTTTTTTCTGGCCTGGACTTCACAAAGATGTTAGCAGGTTTTGTCGTGAGTGTCATACCTGCCAGATTGCTGGAAAACCGAATGAAACCATCCAGAAAGCCCCCCTACAACCTATAGAAGTTAGAGGAGAACCCTTTAGCAAAGTGATTATAGGCATGGTTGGACCGCTGCCGAAGACAAAGAAGGGAAATGAGTATTTGTTAACATTAATGTGTCCTGTGACAAGATATCCAGAGGTGATCCCTGTTAGAAACATATCTGCTAAGATAGTTGCTGAAAAACTTGTGGAGTTTTTCTCAAAGTTTGGTATACTGGAAATAGCACAAAGTGATAGACGAACAAACTTTACTTCAAAGTTATTCCAGTTATCCACTGCATATCATCCAGAGACTCAAGATGCCTTGGAAAGGTTCCACCAGACATTGAAAAGTATGCTGACAAAGTATTGTTCTGAGTCAGGAAGAGAACGGGATGTGGGTTTACCATTAATGTTGTTTGAAGTTAGGAGTGCTTATCAAGAAAGTATGGGATGTTCACCAAATGAGATGATTTTTGGTAGAGAAGTGAGAGGACCGTTGAAGATTCTTGCAGAAAATTGGGAAGGAAATCAAGAGGAAAGCCAGGGTGAATATACGAAGAACTTGAGGAAAAGGTTGAAAGAGATTAGAAAATTCTCTGTAGAAAATTTGAAAGTGAGTCAAGAGTACATGAAAACGAGATATGATGCTAAGACTAAGCTAAGAGATATTTATTGTTTGTCAACAAGTGCTAGTGTTCTTACCTGTCAAGAGATTTCCCCTCACTAATAAATTTCAAGGTCCTTACAAATTGATTCTGAAGTTAAGTGATAGAACTTATGTAATTGAAACACCAAAAAGAAGAAGACAAAGGAAGATACATGTGAACCTCTTGAAACCTTATTTCTCACTGTGTCAATAACCCAAACAAATTCATCTACAAAAGACGATGATGGCTATGAATTGGGAGCTGAAAGCAAGATGAATAATTCTTCAGTTTTGGAAAATTTGGACGGTAGAAATTTTCCCAGATGTACCTAAGTGTACTGATCTGACTAAACATGAGATCAAGATTCAAGAAGATGGAAAACCATTCAAGCAAAGAGCCTATCACTTATCACCTTATCATTGAGAGGTTTTGAAGAAGGAAGTTGAGTATTTGCTGCAACATGGATTAGCAGAACCCAGTTCAAGTCACTTCAGTTCTCCATGTGTGTTAGTGAAAAAACCAGATGGGTCATTTAGGATGTGTACTAATTATAGGAAACTGAATTCCATTAATGTGGCTGACAATTATCCTTTGCCTCTTATAGATCAGTTACTTGGTAATATTGGGCAAGCCAAGTTTGTTTCCAAGATAGACTTGTTGAAAGTATATTATCAAATTCCCTTAGATGAGAATGCTAAGTTGCTGTCAGCTTTTATTACTCCTTTTGGACTGTATCAGTATACTGTCCTGCCGTTTGGTCTGATGAATGCACCTGCAATATTCCAACGAGTGATGGATCAACTGCTAGGATATATGGAAGGAGTAAGTGTATGCCTGGATGACATAGTGATTTACTCTACAACATGGGAAGAACATCTGAAGATTCTGAGGAAAGTTTTCAAGAAACTACAGGAAGCAGGACTAACAGTCAAGCTAGAGAAGAGTGAGTTTAGAAAGGCAACTGTGCAGGATCTTGGGTTTGAAGTTGGGAAAGGCCTTCTTGCTCCAGTATACATGCTAATGTAGAAGGTATCCATAAGGTTACCCCACCTACTACCAGGAAGCAGCTACAGAGATTTTTGGGCATGGCTGGATTCTATCGTCGTTTCTGCCCAAATTTCTCAGCCGTAGTAGCTCCCTTGACAGACTTAACCAGTCCCAAAGCTAAGTTTGTTTGGATTCCAGATTGTCAAGAATTCTTTGAGAAGGTAAAAGCCATTTTAACTTCAAGACCAGTACTTCAAACTCCAGATACAAGTTGATGCTTCTGACTGTGGTACTGGAGCTGTTCTACTTCAAGATGAGAATAACATCTACCATCCTGTGTGGTCCATGTCTTCAAAACTGAAAAAACATCAGAAAGTATACTTGACAATCGAGAAGGTAACTTTAGCCTTAATCACAGCATGTGAACAGACCTAGGAATTAAGAAATTTTAGTGTTGTCTGATCACAATCCACTATCATTTATCCAACGAATGAAAAATCATAATCAAAGACTGACCAGGTGGTCTTTGTGCTTGCAACAGTATAACTCAAGGTGCAGCACATTAATGGCAAAAACAATGTAGTTGCTGATTATTTATCCCATTGCGAATTGTTGGATTCAACACCGTGATAACCAATCTTCTTGGGGGAGGTATATTATATGCTGCTTCTTTTGTTGCAAAAATATATCTTCTCTCTGACTGTATGAAATGTTAGAAAAGAGTTTTGCAACATTTTCAGATTCCTTATTTAGCTTAGAGTTATAGGATGTCTAAAGATGTATGTTCAGATTTCACTTACAATGTAAAAGAGTATATAAAGTAGAATGTGTAAAGAGAGAGAGATTAACTTTCTCCATTCCAAGCTAGAAATTGTTTTCATAACTTGTCATCGCCTCGAGATAGCGGAACACGAGGTCTCTGTTTTGTTTTGGAAACCTGTCAACACGTCTGATTAGGGACTTCTGTTTCAGACGAATATATCTTTGTTGAGCATACTACGTACAGGACTGGTTTCATACGTGTATGTCTTTGCCAAAACCACGTGAAGATTTCATGATTTTTCTGTAAAGTTACGTCATATTAGAAGCTTCTAGAAAGATTGCACCATCTTTCACAAGCCCAAAACGTTTTGTGCGAAATCCACTGTCCAGCTTCCGTACGAAAAGAAAGTATTCATTACAGACTTTGAATCCCTGGCGTACAGAGGTCTTTTCCTCTCTCTCTCCCTCTCTCTCTCCCACGCCATACTTGATATTACATAATGTAAAGACTTTATACTTAGTCATTGGTCACTCGTAACTTTTAGATTTCGGATTTCTTAGAGTTATTTAGTATTATTTAGTGCTTTTTTGTGGAATCTGAACATAAATTGTACAAGTGTGTAATGGCCCCTTTTCTTTTATGAAATATTGTGAATTGGTGAAATTTTGGGAGCAAGCTGCAGCAGAAAGAAACAATTGGTACCAAGGTAAAGTGTTAAGGTTTATTATTTGCAACTAATAGTTACAATGGTTAGAGAACTATTTCAATTTTTTTTGTGTGTGTTTTGTGTTTATTTAATTTGAAATGATTTTTTAGTGCATGTATCCATTTTTTAATTGAAGTGATTTTTTGTGCATTTATATATTTTTTCTTATTGAAGTGTGTTTTTATTTGATATTCTGTGTGATCAGTGCTTTTTACAATTTTGGTATTTTCCATGTTTTTCTGTGATGTGTTTTCATTTGCATCCACAATTTAATTAACTTAATTGTTTTCATTACTTAATTGTTGCACATTTAATTGGATTTAACACTTGTGAATTAATTTGCATTTACTGAAAATTCTTTTCAAGTTTTATTGTTGTTTGGCACTTTTGAATTAATTTCCAAATTTTAGTTATTACCTAACACTTTTGAATATCGATTGAATTAATTTTCTTGAATTTTGTGATAAATTAATTTTGATTTAATTTTACTTTGCTTTGTTTTCAAGTAGCAGTTAATTTCCCTGATATTGTGAATTTTACTTATAAATTTTGAATTTGATAATAAATTTTTGTATTTAGTACTTTAAACAACTACACATATCTTTTGAAATAAGTCCATAGTTATGGTAAAATCAAATCGGATCATATAACTGTTGAAAATTCATAGTTTTGGGACTGACTTTTTGAAGCCTTTTGGAAGGTAATGTCTGACTGCTTTGGTGTAGGATGGTTATTCTGGACTAAACGGCTTACTTTGTTCCTTTTCTTATTCATTTCCTTCTATACTCAGTCTAAACTCAGTGGTAGATTTTTATATGAATAATAAGGAAATCACACACAGTGAGAACATCCTGTAGTCAGGAATTAGTATTTTTTTATTTTATCTTTATAAAAGGGTAAATTTTATAATTTTATCGTATGGCTTAAACTTCCAATTAACGATGGTATTTGAGAACACAGACAGAGCTTTAAACAAAATGCAATTACTTTTTAGTTTTCTTTAAAAGAAACTACGACATGGCTTTTCTGTCCGCCCTCAGATCTTAAAAACTACTAAGGCCACAGGGCTCAAATTAGTATGCTGATCATCCTCCCTCCATTCCAAATTGCAGCCCTCTAGCCTCAATAACTTTTTATTTTATTTAAAGTTAAAGTTTGCCAATCGTGCGTCTGGCAGTTATGGGACAGGCCACCACCGAGCCTTGGCAGGAATTTTCATAGGCCACTGGTAAGAGGGCATTTATGCTGTACAGAAAACGCGATTTCGCCGAAGAAACTTTGTTGCATATAATTTTTTTTTTCAACGATTTCTGTTTTCTACAAAAATGTAATGAAATTTGTTATCGAAATTCATAATGAGATAATTCATTTATAGAATATTTTGGCTGAATATAGGTTCTGTATTTTTGTACATCTCGCAATTTGTAGGATTCTTGTGAAGTCGCTTTCATATTGTCCCAGATGCCTTATAGTTAAAAACTCACGAAAAAGAACTTGTCTGAATTTGAGGAAAATTTCAGATTTGCATCTAACTTACATTGGAAGTCATGTGTTGATTTAATTCTCTAAAAACATTAATTGAAGAAGCTGAAAAATTCAAGATGGTATGTTGTGAAATATTCAATTGGCGACTGAATAAAAAAGAATGATTTTTATCAACGTTTGCATTCTGATAAGGATATTTTTTCAACTCATTTAGTTAAGGATGAGATGCACCCATTTCAATAAGGGAATGGGATACAAGTTTCTTCATGAACAGTTTGCTTTACTGACAATATTTTCTACCACTTATTTTGAGTTTTTGCTATTAGGATAAAGAAAAGCATTAGGATGGATTCATATTAGTTTATTAGGTATTTATTTGATTTATAATTTATTATGTTACCATCCATAGCCACCATAACGTCCTCCAAATCCTCCAATTCCTCCAAATCCTCCTAGTCCTCCGAATCCTCCAAGTCCTCCGTGTCCGATTCCTTTGCTGACGGTAACGACTTTCTTTACCGCAGGTCTGTGATGTAACGGAAAAGGGGAATTAGAATTTAACCTGACATGGTAATGAAGTATTCCGTAAATTTGAATGATTTAATTTATAATTATGCCTTTAGTTGCTGCTTAAATCCTTTATTCTATAATTCTATATTATTTCCTATTTAGTTTAGTATAATTCTCAGAAAGTATTGGATTGGATTATGTAGGAAAATATATGTCAATTATCCAAACTATTTACAATGAAAGGAAAATTTGGAAGAGAAATATTGATAGCTTACCGGACTATAGAGACTCCACCGAATCCACCACCTAATCCATGACCAAATCCTCCTCCCAGTCCATGGCCAAATCCTCCTCCCAATCCGTGGCCAAATCCTCCTCCCAATCCGTGGCCAAATCCTCCTCCCAATCCATGGCCTATTCCACCGAATCCACCTCCCAATCCATAGCCAATACCACCAGGTTCAGGGAATGCGGAAGTGGAGTAAACCAGAGCCATAAGTATGGCGACCACAACCTGGATCCAGAGGCGAAATGGAGAGGGATCAGTTGTTTGGAGATAAATATGAATGAACATTGCACTGTTTCTTTTTAGTTGTCTTTTTATCTTTTACTTCATGTGATATGATTTATATGAAAGTATCATTAGTTTTTTTACGTAGTATTATTAAGGATCTTCAGTGAAGAAACTTATTTGACAGTTCATAAAGTAGATATCTGATGCTTGATTGAATATCCAGAGAAGTCTATAATTATGGAATTCATGTTTATTTTCTCCTTAAGGCAACCTTTTGAATGTGTATCTTTAAAATAATAAGTCTGTTGTGCGTTGCAAGTAATGAGAAGAATTTCTTTTATGAAAATGAACATTGCAAAATAAACCTACGATTGAGCGAAGGGCGTTCATTGTTGGAGAATTGGGTCGTTTGCTGTGATGCTGAGGCAGTACTGTGCCCTCTTTGCTTTCTGCTCGGGTATTTGTACCCACTGACTGCATCCTTGGGTAGGCGTTTCTCAAGCAATCTTCTTAGACGAGCTGAATGGTAAACTTTCTTTTTTGTAATTGAGGAGATGCTTACAAGTCCAAAAAACACGCCAGACTTTTATATGAGCAAGAAGTGTCCCCGGAAGTGAGATTGCATTATGTGTACAATGAAAATTGTACACTCATTAATTTATATATATATTATATAATAAAATATAATATATATATAATTAATTATATATTTCATTATATATATATATATATATATATATATATATGGATGAGTATAAATCTCATATCTGTGAACAATTCTTGCTCATCTGAAAATTTGACACCTTTTTTTTTAGATTTAAAATCATCCCAGTTGTACATCATAGTTGTTAATAATGGATAGAACTTCCTTTTGACAACCATGTGTTTTGTTATCAAATACCATTTATTCTGATAGAAAGATCATTGAAAACCCGTGAAATTTTTGAAGCGTAATTTCAGCCTTTGCTTTAAATTCTTAGCGTTTTCTTCTCAGAATACTATTGTATCAGAAATGTATGGAAATTAAGTACTCATATATGATAAATATGCACATAATTAATATGTACTATGAATCATACTCTGATTTAGTTTTTTTTATCATCTGTCAAAAAAGAAGTGCTATAAAATATATCAAGTCATTAACCTAATGGAAGTTGGAATATTATCAATTAAAGGTAAAAAAAAGTATTCTGTTACCCCCATGAACTTTTTTTTTTTTATGCAGTCAGGCAACTCATTCTCCCAAGGGTCGTATGATTCCAAACACACCTGAATTCTTACATGAATGGCGTCCTTTGCCATAATCCTTCGTTAGCAGTTCCAGTTGAAAATTTTCAGATAATTTGATGCAATTATGAAATTTCCTCGCCCAGCCAATGTTTAGAGAATTTTTTAAGAGCTATGAAGGCTGACTTCCAACTGAAAGGTTATTGCAAAGGAGACGGTCAAGTTAACACGATCATTTATAAAATAGACTTTCGTTCCTATAGATGATTGTACAAAGTTTTTTATAATTTGTTGAATAACTAATTTTAATTTATTAAGAGGCTAGTATGTGCATGTGCCTGAGAGAGAGAGAGAGAGAGAGAGAGAGAGAGAGAAACTTTGAAGTTCGTCATATTTCCTAAATTACTGTTTTCTATGTTACTAGCCTTTGTGTTTTTGTAGTTTTGATAACAGAAGATTGTCATGATTCAGCTCATCTTCGACATTTTGAAGTAATACTTCAAACAACTGCACATATCTTTTGAAATAAGTCCATAGTTACGTTAAAAGCCAAATCGGTATATTCAACTTTTTTTCCCGAGAGATAATATTATGTTGTAGTGAAATAACGACTGAGTGAAGGAAATTCATAGTTTAGTGGCAGACTTCTTGAAGCATTTTGGAAGGTGATGTCTGACTGCATTAGAGCAAGATGATTACTTTGAAGTTAAAAGGTTACTTTTTTCCTTTTTTATTCACTTCCTTCTTTCTTTATGTTATGAGTTTGATTATTAAGTCTAAACTCAGTGGTAATTTTTAAAAGGAATAAAAACGAAATTACACAGAGTGAGAATTATTATTTTTGTACATCATCTTTATAAAAGGGTCATTTTAATCGTATGGTATAAACTTCTAACTATGATATTTGAGGACACTAAAATGTTTTAAACAAAATTATATTACTTCTTAGTTTTCTTTAAAAGAAACTACTGACATGGCTTTTCTGTACGCCCTCAGATCTTAAAAACTACTGAGGCTACAGGAATCAAATTAGTATGCTGATCATCCCCCCTCTCATTATCAAACATACCAAACTGCAGCCCTCTAGCCTCAGTAACTTTGTTATTTGAATTCATAATGAGATGATTCATTTATAGAATATTATGGCTGCATATAGGTTCTGTATTTTTCTACATCTGGTAATTTGAAGGTGTCTTGTGAAGTCGCTTTCATATCATGCGACATCGTTAAGAACTCACGAAA
>NC_087200.1:94726217-94741217 GCF_015104395.2 Macrobrachium nipponense | reverse complement strand
GAAAAATTCAAGATGGTATGTTGTGAAATATTCTATTTGCTCATGAATAAAAAAGAATGATTTTTATCAACGTTTGCATTCTGATAAGGATATTTTTTCAACTTATTTAGTTAAGGATGAGATGCACCCATTTTAATAAGGGAATGGGATACAAGTTTCTTCATGAACAGTTTGCTTTACTGACAATATTTTCTACCACTGATTTTCAGTTTTTGCTATTAGGATAAAGAAAAGCATTAAAATGGATTCATATTAGTTTATTACGCATTTATTTGATTTATTATTTGCTATGTTACCATCCATAGCCACCATAACGTCCTCCAAATCCTCCAATTCCTCCAAATCCTCCTAGTCCTCCGAATCCTCCAAGTCCTCCAAATCCTCCGTGTCCGATTCCTTTGCTGACGGTAACGACTTTCTTTACCGCAGGTCTGTGATGTAACGGAAAAAGGGAATTAGAATTTAACCTGACATGGTAATGAAGAATTCCGTAAACTTGAATGATGTAATTTTATAATTATGCCTTTAGCTGTTACTTAAATTATTCATTCTATAATTCTATTTTGTATTCTTATTTAGATCAGTCTAATTCTATGAAAATTATTGGACTTTGTAATTGAGAACAGTATTTGTCAATTATCCAAAGTATTTTATAATGAAAGGAAAATTTGGAAGAGAAATATTGATAGCTTACCGGACTATAGAGACTCCGCCGAATCCTCCACCTAATCCATGACCAAATCCTCCTCCTAATCCGTGGCCAAATCCTCCTCCCAGTCCATGGCCTATCCCACCGAATCCACCTCCCAATCCATAGCCAATACCACCAGGTTCAGGGAATGCGGAAGTGGAGTAAACCAGAGCCATCAGAATGGCGACCACAACCTGCATCCAGAGACAAAATGGAGAGGGATCAGATGTATGGAGTTACATGATAGTGAAGATTGCAATGATGTTTCCCTCTAGGTTTCTTTTAACCGGCTTTTTATGTAATTTCAAATACAAAAATGTATCACTATTATTCTTTACACAATTGTGTTAAGGAAATTCGTTGAATAAACTGCTTTGACAGATGAAACTGATATCTAATAATTATAAGTGAGAGATTAATATTAGTATTCTTTCTTTAAGACAACATATTGGTTGGGAGTGTACACAAAATAATGAATAAACTGGGGTGTTGCAGTTAATCGCAGGCATTTCTTTTGTGAAAGTGAATGGAGCAAAATAAACCTACGATTGAGCGAATGGCGTTCATGGTTGGAGGATTGGGACGTCTGTTGTGATGCTGAAGCAGTGCTGTGCCGTCGTTGCTTTCCTCGGGTATATATACCCACTGACTGCATCCTTGGGTGGGCGTATCCCAGGTGACCTTCACTGACGAGCTGAATCTAGAGTCAAAACCATTCTTTCGTAATTTAGAAGTTGTTTTCTAATCCAGAAAACGTATCAAACTTTTACACGGAAATGAGATTGTAGTATATTACATTTTTAGCTTTGCACACACACATTATATACACACATATTTACGTATGTGTGTATATATATATATATATATATATATATATATATATATATATATATATATATATATATATATATATAATGAAAGGAGTCCATAAAAACACCAAAAGGATAGAAAGTTATAGCGGTATATAGGAAACGCTGTCAGTCTCCCTGAACACGTAGATAATGAATGAAATAAGTTAAAGAGCAATGAAGGAATATTCCAGAAGTCAGCTGCTACGTCACACTTGGTGATAGCTTATCATCAGTCTCTGGAATATTCCTTTATTGGTGTGGATACCAGTGCTCTGTAACTCTTATTTCATTCATTACCTGCTTAGTGAAGGAGACAGATCGTGTCTATGAAATATAGCTATAAACTTTTTATCCTTTGATGTTTTTATGGGCTCCTTTAATTGCATTGCATGCACACATAATGTATATATATAAATTATATATTATAATATATATATATATATATATATATATATATATATATATATATATATATATATATATATATATATATATATATATATTACTGATTAGGAACTTGGACAATCAGCCTTACTTAAATTGATATACGTAAACAAAAATACCTCACCATCTGCATGCATCAAGAAAGCAATAGACATCATGAAAAGTCTAAATACCGTAAATGCGTACTGTTGAAAGAAAATATGGCAACTTCCCAAACGTCCTTTGCATATAAGCAATCTCCTGACATGAATTTTGCGATTGGTATACTTCAGATGGTGTCGCCTTTTGACAAAAAGCGTCTTATAGGGGACCATCACTCAATGGATTGGGGGGGGCAGCTCAAAAGATCCCCTTTTTTTTTTAATTTTTTAGTTTTAAATGAAAATAAAAAGAAACCCCTTTGAAAATATAAAAATTTCTAATGTAATTTACAATACGGTTGTATATATATATATATAATTATATAATAATATTATTATATCTTGTATAATTATATATATATTATATATAATTCTATATATATGATACACTACACACACATATATATATATATATATATAACATATGCATAATATATATATATTATATATATATTATATATAATATACATATGCATAATATATCTATATATATAATATAATATATATTATTTATATATATTATATAGATATATATATACATTATGCATATATATATATATATATAATAATAATTAAATTATATATAATTATAAAATGTATAATAATATATATATATATATTATATAAAATTAAATTACATACTTATAAATGAGACATTAACAAATATTCAATATATCTATTATTCTCTGCTCCATGCATGTTAGTCGATTTTTATTCTCTCAAGAAAGCCAAAAGCTACGGTAGATTGTAACACTACACTCTCCTAATGAAAACAGGAAATCATCAAGACGAGGTTATAGTAAAGGTGTTACTCCCAATTAATTTTTTTCCTTAACTGAGACAGTCACCCAGTTCATCGTCCCAAGGGCGTAGGATTCTCAACAAGTGTGAATGCCTACGGGAAAGGCTCCCATTATATAATCTTTGTTTGGAAGTTCCAGTAAAAAATTTCCAGACTTCAGACAGCCAATCTTAAACTTATATCATCCAGTCATAAGTTTTCTCAGTAATGTTTTGGGAATTTTAAGAGGTTATGGAATAACCAATTACGATCAGCGGAAGATCTTGTACAGCTTTCACGATTCATTGCTTGCGTGTATTACTAGCTTCTGAAAAGGTAAATTTGATCGTATTTTGCATCAGTGTCTGACTACCGATAGAAGTCATATTAAAGAAAATTAATTTGGAAATTATTCATAGGTCTCTGCTATCTTTTTCAAAATCTGAATAGATTTTCCATCCAATTTTATACCGGATTGATTCATTCTAAAATATTATAGCCGTCAGATAATTTTGTATCACATAATGTTGAATTCTCTTAATTGTGAAATCGCTTTCACATGATACGAAATAGGTAAGAATTCACGGACCCCAAGTGGTCCGAATTTTGAGGTGAAATTTAACGTTTACATCCAGCACGTATTGAAAATCATGTATTGATTTTTGATCCCTTAAAAAATCAGTAGAAGTGGCTGAAAAATTCTATATAGTATGTCTGATATTATTTTGTGGATGATCGAATGAAAAAAAGATTCTTTATCCTTTTGTCTCTTTTTAAGCAGTTGCTACTCCCATTTGGTCATTTTGAGTTATGGTCTTTATCTAGTTAAGGTTTACATACACTCATTCCCATAATGACATATGCTTTTAACTATTTAGGATTGAGTTTCTTGTAACGACAATATTTTCTACCATTGGTTTTCACTTTCTGATACTAGGATAAAGAAAATCATTTAAATGGAATTAAATGAGCTTATTGCCTTTTTATTAGTTTTAACATCTGCAATGTTACCATCCATAGCCACCATAACGTCCTCCGAATCCTCCAAGTCCTCCAAATCCTCCGTGTCCGATTCCTTTGCTGACGGTAACGACTTTCTTTACCACAGGTCTGTGATGTAACAAAAAAGGGGAATTAGTCTCACAGATATGACGTAATTGTAATTTAATTAATTTTTTTATCCATGCCTTTCACGGCTTATTAATTCACTCATTCTATCTTATACTGTAACTAGTTTAGTAAAATTCCATGAAAATAATTGGATTTTTAAATTCAGAAATATGTTCATCTATCGATATGAACTATTTAGTAGTAAAATGAGAATTTGCAATGAAATAATAATAGCTTACCGGATTATAGACACACCGCCGAATCCACCACCTAATCCATGATCAAATCCTCCTCCCAATCCATGGCCTATTCCACCGAATCCACCTCCCAATCCATAGTCAATCGCCAGGTTCATGGAATGCGGAAGTGGAGTAAACCAGAGTCAT
Organism: Macrobrachium nipponense; assembly: GCF_015104395.2. Classification (NCBI taxonomy): domain Eukaryota; kingdom Metazoa; phylum Arthropoda; class Malacostraca; order Decapoda; family Palaemonidae; genus Macrobrachium; species Macrobrachium nipponense. Next base: position 94,736,814 of record NC_087200.1, on the reverse strand, counting down.
GAGAATGGCGACCACAACCTGTATTCAGAGGGATCAGTTGTTTGGAGGTATTTGTGAATGAACGTTACAATGGTATATCTCTTTATCTATCTTTTTAACCTTACCTTTATGTTATAGGTAAACGTGTATCGTCAAGTTCCTTTTCGCAATGGTTTTAAGGAAATTCGTGAATATGAGAAATTAGAGTATAACTAAGGAATTCATGTTAATATTCTAATTTAACTCAGCACAATGGCTGGGAATATTAGTAAGAAAGTAAATCAAGTGATTAGTTTCAATCTATATGAATTTCTTTTACGAAAATTGATAGAGCAAATTAAACCTACGATTGATCTGAGGGAGTTCATGGTTGCAAGCTGTTTTCCTTTGAACGTCTGTTGTGATGCCCAGGAAGGGCCGTGCTTGCCTCCCTTTCTGCTTGGGCATTTATACCCTTTGTGTGCGTTCTTGGGTGGGCGTTTACCTTAGACAGCTAAATCCAGAGGGTTAAGCTTTCTTCATCTTCAGCTTATGAGTTGTCTCCAAAAAACGTGTCAAACTTTACATGTGGAATAAGTTTACTGGGAAAGGAGAATGCAGTCCACATTCCGTTATTAATTTGTTCGGACACACACACACACACACACACACACACATATATATATATATATATATATATATATATATATATATATATTATATATACATACATACATACATACATACATACATACAGAGAGAACTTGTATATATATTATATATACACATTGTTTGTGAGAAAGAGAGTCTGTGTGTGTGTGGTATGCGTGACTATTAGTAACAGGAACTTGAATGACCATCCCTAATAAAATAGATATATTCAGACAGAAAGTCATTTCCATCTGCAGACTTTATCAGGTCAATACTGGAACGATCGAAAGAAATATACAAAGAAAAATTCAGAAGAATACAATATATGGTGCCGTTCTCTGAGAATTAAAGTGGAAACCATTTCTGCTGTTTTTGAACCTTGTTCTTCTACGAGTTGAGAAGAGAGCCGCTTAAAATCATTAAATGTAAGCCCCAAGATATATGATATCCTCATTTAAGATTATATATCTTAAAGGTGATGGTACCTTTCAAAAGTCTCTGTACATGGAAGCGATCTTCTAATAGGTATTTTGCAAAAAGCGTATTTCAAACGGTGTCATCCGAAAGGGAATAACCACCTTTTGGCCTCTGCATTCTAGAAAGGAATCAAGTAATGCATTTTGCAATGAATACCAATACTTGGTATTGAAGGAAAGCTAAACGCAAGTGAAAAATTTTATGAATAATTTTAAAAAGTGTTTAGTTTTTCTTAAAATTAATGTCGTTTGTTAGAAGTTGATAAGAGAATTATGTACTTATACAAGACAAATACAAATACTGTATTTCCTACTCTGTGTTATCATCTGATGCATACATTTTAGCACTTTTTCTTATTTTACAATAAAGAAAATACCAAAAGACGCAGTAAAAGACGGTGAGATATTAAAGTTTATGAAAGCAGGAAATATTTAAGACAGCTTTTTCTACCGAGACACTTAGCTAACTCATCATCGCAAGGGCGTAAGATTACAAGTTTAAATGCCCAAGGATAAAAGACAAGTTATATATAATTCTATTTGCCTTCAACTGTTTGAAGTGATACTACAAATAACCGGACATATGCCATGGAATAAGAACACGTTTATGTTAAAAGTAACCATCCAGAATATTTAAACATTTTGACCAGTGACATTTTGAAATAAGCTGTTTGCCTGAGCGAAGGAAATTTAGATTGAGGCAACAGTTACTGGTTTCTGGAAGCATGACGCTGGATCCACTGTAGACGGATTATGCAATGAACGCATCTCCGCAAGTTTTTATACCCGTCAGGGAGCTGACGCCTTTGTGAAGATGAGGTCTGACTGTCTGGGAAAACAGCTGATTCAGAGTAACTTTTTATAAGGTTGATGTCTTGTTAAATTAATGGAAACTCAGCGATACCAATTTATTTTCAAGGAATAACAGAACCACTAAATTACATACAGCTGATAGAAAAATCGTTGTCATGCATTTTTTGTCTGCGTTTATTTCTCTTTTTAACACAATTTACAACTACTACCAATTAACTACCAATTAACGCCAGTAGTACTTAAAAGAGTCATTTCGAGGAATTAAGAAAAGGGACCGAGTTCTTTTTTAAACAGTTTCTTAGGGCTTATGTTTTAATTCTGAAATAAGTCATGGTAATTTGGGTTCGAGCCTGGAGTGTGATGGTCTGCTTTCCCCTTTTGGAAGTTTCCTTATGCAAGTGACCTCCTCCTCCTCCTCCTCCTCCTCCTACTCCTCCTCCTCCTCCTCCCCTCCTCCTCCTCCTCCTCCTCCTCCTAACATGCTTTTCGTCAACACACTTTGATGAAGACATGAAATGGACCTCCCGGAAAGAAGTCTCTTCTCGTAAGCATGTCATCGAGGTCTTCTTATTTTCCTTGATTGGCTCACTTCATTTATTCATGTCTTCATGCTGCGTGTAAAAATATTTCAATGGTGCATTTTTTTCTTTTCTGCCGCAGATTTTAGAATATAAGCACATTTATGATAAGCATAGGGACTTCCATTTCATATCTGCTAAACAGTGAAGACCTGTTTAAATGCACGACTTCAAGAGAAGAGGGATATTGATTGCACGCTCGCCCGCTCACACAAAGACTCGCAAAAAAAAGAAAAAAAAAAATTGTCCGTGACCCTGTACCGTGCTTGTATGTGAAGGTAAGCTGGCTGGGCGATTCCCAAGGGTATAAAAAAACCAGGCCGAAAGCGAGAAAGGGTTTCCCTGGGCATTACGGGAGAGGAAGCCCCAGAAAGCAATCGTTCAACCTTGAACTTGCCTTCGCTCAGATGAAGGTTTGCGTTGCAATATATTTTCTTGAGAGAAATTGTAAATATAAACTCTTGATGGATTCGCGTTCGTTTAACAATCACCAAATAAGATGTTGCCTTAAAGAAAGTAGTGAAACACGAATTGCTTAGTAATTGACTGGTCAGGAAATTATCCTTTGGATTTGCCGTAGTTTTTTTTTTTAACTAAGGCTCTTCACGCTTCCAGGTCCAGGCTATCAATTAGCATTAAATAGTATTTCGAGTATGTATGTGAATAACGAATAAGTAGGTAGTTTAACGTTATGTGAAAGTGTTCAGTTATAATCAGTGTAACGTTCAAATGTTCCAGTACATACATTTAATATAATGACATTTTTTTATTTCACCGTCTAGAGGTACATTAAGACGATGGTCGCTGTTTTTATGGTTCTGTTTCATTCCACCTTCTATTCCTCGATCCATTTGGCCAGTGGTGATGGAATCGGTAGTCTCTGTAGTCAGACAAGTTCTGTTATTTAACTGTTAAGAGGATTGAAGCCGGGTTAAATACTCATGATACCTTCAAATTGAGTTTTCTATATCTTGGTAGCTATGTGTCAAGATATTAGATACAAGAGACTTTAGTTCATCGTATTGCTTATGAAGAGAATAACAGTCGTGACTTACTTCGTCCATGTCTTAGACCAGTGGTAGGCAATGTCTTACCATCAGCACAGGGTTGACACTCAGGTGGATGTTGCATTGGCTATAGGTGGTCAGACTTCAAACTACACAGTGAACACAAAGTACTACAAGTTAACAGACTTTGGGTTCACCCATTTATCACAATATAAACACTATTTATTGAGGATGCTTTAGCAACAGTGTTGAAATAAACTTTACAAAAGTAAAGGGATTTGATTTTGTGTAGTGGATAACTGATACCTTCTTTAAAGGGATCTGTTTGTCACGCCTCAGCTGTTTACGAGTGACATTCATTTCAGCCATTTCCTTTGACGTTGAGACAACATAGGCAACAAAGGTAAATTAACCAAAATTATAGAACCATGCTGCGACAGGCTCCTCCCAACGTGACAAGAAAACGAATAACTTTACGGGATACACGTTCCAGCATCAGAGGATAAAGTAAGTTATGCAATTTCACAAGGACAAGAATTCTAAGAGTTCTATACGTATCACGTTTCAGGCTCTGGCCTCGATTATTACAGCTTAAAGGCATCGTAGCAAGTGTAAGTAATTAAATTTGCTAATTTAGCATACAATCATCATGATACTGAGCAGTTCAATTTTCCTTAACCATCTTTCTAGCAGATTCGAACGTCGACGCACAGTTATTCATGAAAACTGACAGTTCCCTGGTAATACCCTTTTATTAACAGTTTTTTTATACTACTTTCTTTCTCAAAGGAGATTTAACTATCCTAGGATGACAATAATATATGAAAAAATGCTTAATTTATTAAATGAAATAGAAATACCAATACATACTAGCGTTAAGGGATTAAAAAAAGTACTATAAAAGATTCTGAAGTATAAAATCAAATTATGCAGTGAACTACCACTCATTATTAGAAATGTGAACATTCTTCACCACGAAAATATATATTTGACGACTACCAGACTTCCTGTCGGATAGGTTTACATAAATTTCATTACCTGTTAGTTTAGGTTGTAAAGATTAAGGTCCAAATTGAAAGTTTAATACACCGAGAAATACATAAGGCTACGCTAGTTACAGCCACAGCCAGAACATATCGACAGGCACTGAAAATTCTTGTATGAAAATTCTTGTAAAATAACGAAACAGTCTTTCTGCTCTAAAAACAAAGTTCCAGTTCACACCTTTCCATCAGCAAGATATAATTATTCTTGTAACTCAAAAGCAGCTGACGAAATCAAAAGTTGACGCCTTTAAAATAACATCACACCGTCTTCATGCTACAGGGATATTGCGGAGATCGTCGTCACAAAAAGCCGGGGCAAGACCGCAATAATTTCCTATGGTCATGGTTCTTCACACTAATTCCAACATTATATATGTATATATCTATATATATATAGTATATATATATATATATATATATATGCATGTATGTATGTGTAAAACCTCACCGTATTCATAATAAATTTTTTTTACTGAATTAAACTCCACCTCACTTAATTTTTCTGTCACTATAAACTGTAGAAACTGACTGGTGGATGGCGTTGTAGCAGTGCTACAAAATATATATATGCAATGGCACACCCCTATCAGCTTTCCAGCTTGGCTGTTATCGTTTTCTGAACTTTCTTATCTTTTTTTCTTTTTTTAAATAAGACATAGAGTACACAATCACCTTTGTTCTTTTACTGAAGTCGTTGTAACTTACTTGAGATTCAATATATAACATAAAAATGTCAGGCAACTCCACGACATTTTGTGGCTTTAGCGCGTTATTTGGAATCAAAAGAAATATTGTTAATTTGTCCCTGAATTCGTCGACAAATTGTTCTCTAATAAATGATCGTTAATATTCGTGTATACAATATTCTTTCCTCCCAGTTTGCTCATTATATATATATATATATATATATATATAGTATATATATATATGTATATATATATATATATATATATAGATATATATATAATATGTATTATATATATATATATATATATATATATGTAGATATAGATAGATAGATAGATAGACAGATAAGCTGAATCGATATAGTTTTGAATATGCCCTCTCCTTGTATATTCTGAAGTCCCGTGAAACCGTTATAAGTGATACTGTGTGTATGTGTAACAACATAAGTCAACTGCCAAAGACGTTTCAAGTTGGCGTGGCTTGGGGAGTTCGAAGGAGTGCAACGCATCTCTATATCCCTTCTTGATTGGCGTTTGTGCTTAAGGAGCCAGAATAACCAACCAGCTTCTTGCATAACGATGCCGTGTGAAGGGGGCATTTGAAACAGAGGCCGCACCAGCGGTTAAATCAGTTCATTAGCTGGTCCCATACAGCACAGACAGGGTCAGACGAGTGCCCAGTGCCCCGCAATCAGTCCCGCGGCCACACAAAGACGTGTGTCACCATGTAGTGTCAATAACAATGTAACCTGCCGTCCGATGGGGCGCTGGCATAGTTAACGTGATAATTACAATAAAGGCCACCTGTGAGGCTAATAAGAATACACCTGAGTTAAACGTTTCCTCGATTATTATTTTTGCACGTCCTACATCGCATGGTGTGTGTGTGTGTGTGTGTGTGTGTATATTATGTATGTAGTATATATATATATATATATATATATATATATATATATATATATATATATATATGAGTAATCTGGGTGGAAAGAATATTGCATACATGAATATTACCGATCATTTATTAGAGAAAAAACTTGTTGACGAATTCAAGGACAAATTAACAATTTTCTTTTGATTCCAAACGAATGTGCTAAAGCCACAAAATATCGTGAAGTTGCCTGACATTTTTATGTTATATATTGAATCTCAAGTAAGTTACAACGACTTCAGTAATAGAATAAAGGTAATTGTGTACTCTCTATGTCTTATTTCAAAAAAGATAAAAAAGATAAGAAAATTCAGAAACGATAGCATATATATATATATATATATATATATATATATATATATATATTATATATCTATATATAATGAGTAATCTGGGTGGAAAGAATATTGTATACATGAATATTAACGATCATTTATTAGAGAAAAAACTTGTTGACGAATTCAAGGACAAATTAACAATTTTCTTTTGATTCCAAAGAATGTGCTAAAGCCACAAAATATCGTGAAGTTGCCTGACATTTTTATGTTATATATTGAATCTCAAGTAAGTTACAACGACTTCAGTAATAGAATAAAGGTAATTGTGTACTCTCTATGTCTTATTTAAAAAAAGATAAAAAAGATAAGAAAATTCAGAAACGATAGCAGTGAAGCTGGAAAGCTGATAGGGGTGTGCTATTGCATAGGTAAATGCCTCTTTAGGCTGTTACGATGGTCATTTCAGCTCCAGTTGTTGTTCGTGAAAGGGCGTCAAGAAGTGTTAAGAAGTCTCATACGAAGTAATATTTTGTGAATTATTTTGTACAGAGCCTTTGTGTACGTTTTACTTGGTCCAAAGGACTTGGAGAAGTGTTCTGACGTTTACTGATTCGCTGCGGACATTTGTAAGTACTATGAATAGAATAGTTTAGTCTTGTGAGAGTAACCTTACATCAAAGTTTACAAGGCCAAATGTACTTTACAATAAACTGATAATCTTGATTATTTAAAGAAGAAGCTGTCTTTAACACTGTCTATTAGTTGTGATTAGTATTGCTCGTAGTTTTTATTAGTATTGTGGCGGGATCACAAGCAAAGCAAAGCAAGCAACAGGATATCACCACATTTACTTTATCGAACACGGCTGAGAAATAGTTCCCCCAGCTACACTTTCCCCTCTACACTACTAATTACGCAGGACAATTGGCTTAACGAGACACAGAACACACAAAACACAAACATATGTAGTCACCTTAGACTCGAGACTCTAAGGGCGAGACGTTGTGCCGTCCACTGGGTACAGTTGTCGAGACACAACTGCTGAATTCAATACACTAAGACAGACAAGCACCAAAACCATACAAGAACTCAAAAAAACATAACACTCGCTACGCAAACAAATACCAACACCAAGAAAACAACACAACAAATGATACAACTCAGAAACTCAACGACTCACTGCACAAACAACATCAAAGACAACTTGACAAATCAATATACAAACAACTGCCAATACTGTCTCCAACAAACAGTTCACAAACATCAAAACACAAAGTCAATACAACAGACACTCTTTAGCTCAACAACAACCAGACAGACACACACACAACAACCATACACTATCCTCTACGATTGCTCATCACAAACTGACTGACTGACTGACCCGGGAACCGCGCCAGCAGACAACCCAAAACGATCGCCCAACAAGCAAACCATCGCTAACTACCCATCCACCACTTACCTTTCTCTCTCTCTATCTCGATAGCTCGCTCACTCACATTCTTCAGAAAAACACATACACACTTACACACTACCATACAGCAATACCAGACACGAACAGACACATCAAACACCTGAAAACACTTTAATTCTTATTTATTCCTGACAACTACAAACAATCCAACGACGCTCTCTCTCTCTCTCTCTCACACACACACAACCCTCGAAGACTTTGTCAAATGTAACTACTATATCACTCCTCCATATTACCTCACCCATTACATTTGACAATGTCTCCTTACACTCACAACACCCACACTAAATCCTTTCATAGCACCCAAGGATGCTCGGATGCAGGCCCTCCAGATCTTGTTTGAGGACCCTCATACACTCTCTCAGCTACATTGTCATTCACTTCTTCTAAACCACTTTCATTCAGATTCCCATTATCTCCCTCACTACTATCCTCCCAAATCTCATTCACTACCTCATGTACACCTTCTAGCTCTGGTCCCAATATCTCCCTTATTTCTGCTACCAAACCACTCAGTTCATCCATACTTCTGTAATCCTCTTGCAAAGATTCATCCATACTATCAACTACTTCCTTACTACTCGGTTCCCTTCCCACTGAAATCTCACTTATCCCTGTCAATTCAAACCCACACACACTGTAAGTATCATTCATTCCCTCAAAGTCATACGTACTTCATGCCTTATCAACCATTTGTAATCTAACACTAACACCCTTATCATGTAGTTCATGCTTCTTCCTTCCATTTCCTTTCTCTTCACTCTTCCGCTTTCTTCCATACTCTACCAACACTAATTGCCGATCTCTCAGACCCATTTGTTCACTGACACTCTGCTCATACTTATTCACTTTCAACCAATTACTTATCGCAATCTCCTGAACATACTGCTGCACGCTAGAGGAACCACCCAACTGAATCCTCTACACCTAATTTCCAATATTTCCAGCCTGATTCATCCTCTTTTGCCTACACACACTTGCTACAGGACCTTCCATTCCACATTCAGCACACTTCGCACACTGTTCTTTATTCATCCTAGCATAATGCCCATTCTTTCCACAGTTGCCGCAAACCACGTTTGTACAGGTACCCTGACATCCACTAGCTATATGCCCTGTTTGCCCACACATATAACACTTAATGTCCCTATCTCTCTGACACTCACTAACCCAGTGACCCGTCTTCCCGCACCAGAAACAAGCTCCTAACGCCCACTGACATTCATTCTTTTTATGCCTTGATTTCCCACATCTATAACACTTCTGCTATTGCTCACAGCTAACTGACCCTAAGCTTCCAACACTTGCACTTCTATCTCTCTTAGATTTCACCACACTCACATTGCCTGCTTTAAGGCTCATATCAACCACTCGTAAATTCAGGCACACTCTCATATACTTCGTTCCTAGCGCTAACACTTCTACTCTCTTTCATACACCTATCTAGCTTGTAATCCCCAACTATCTGTGAAATATCATTCCACGGTAACCTCTCATTCGTCCATTCCATTTTCTCCTTATGTTTCAGATTCATAAACTCATACACACTCTCAGGCACAGTCGCTAACAACTTCCTCACTAACTCCTTACACTCATTTATTCCCTCGTCTCCAAACTTTTTCTTAGCTAATGTCTCCAATCGGCATACATAGAAAGACAATGACTCACCAACATTCATTTTGGCCTCTTCAAAATCATTTTTCCTTTTATACCTCACACTACTCTTTACCCTCCTAGCCTGTTCCATAATCCTATTTTTAAGACTTTCATACGACACATCTATAGTCATCATCATCATCTTATACATGTCTAACAAGAACCCTGTCAAGAAGTCCCCTAACTCTCTAACCTAAACTCTCCTATTATCCCCATACTTAGCCATGCAATATTTCTCATACTCCCTAAAAAAGTCCTCTGCGTCCCTACTACCACATTCCTCATACCTTGCACATTGGGGTACCTCTCTCATATACACAGCTTTTCGTACTTCTTGCTCACTCTCACTTCCGCTAGTTCCATCCTGATCATTCTTACCCTTTTCTGATTACAGTGAGTCTACTTCCATACTTACATCCTTACTTTTAGTCATACTCTTCTTACCCTTCTTCTTCCTACCTACGTGTTGCCATTTACCACTATCCGAATCACTCTCAACTTGTACCTTACACTCAGCTCTTTTTTCATCTTCATCCGTCCATTTCTTATCCTGCCCATCATTCTTACTAATCTTCTTTCCCCTAGCCCTTTTCTTACTTTCAACTCCCTTCTTATCCTTCTGCTCAAGTTTTTCCTGTCACAAGACCCAGGAGACCTACTTCCGACAGCTCCCTCTCCAAAAAACTCTTTCATCATTTCCTTCATCATCTCTTGCACATTACTCATCATCGATCCCAACTTTTCATCCATCTTCTCAACCATCCACTGCTCGGCCTCTTTCACTTCCTCTTTCATTCCCTCTTCTGCACTCCTCATTGCTCCTCTCAACCCTTCCAGTTCCCTCTTATACTTCTCATTCTCAATCCTAATCCTCTCGTACTCTTCTTCCACTCTTTCCTTAGCTTCCCTCAACAACCACAACCCCTCCCTCAGCCTCTCCACTCCAGTCAAACCTTCCATACTTACTTTCTTTACCAATCACACAACTCATTATACCAATCGTCCTGCAGCTGCCACACCGGCAGTCCCTGTTTGGGCGCCAA
>NC_087200.1:94716217-94721217 GCF_015104395.2 Macrobrachium nipponense | reverse complement strand
TTAGAGGGGCGAAAGCTTTGCTAGATTTCAATAGAGGGGATCTCTCCCACCATTGCAGGAGTTTCCAATTTACAAAATGTCGTACCTGGACTGATTTGCAAGCATTTTTGAAAACAGCTTATGGCTCAAAGGAACACGGAGATATGGTGAGGGACCTTCGGGGTCTTTATAAACTATGGAAGGGCACTAATAGTCTCGTAGAACATAGTTCAAAACTTTTTGACTCAGTGGCGGATTGGGTAGGAAAATTGAAAACATCTAAATGGGTTACAGGAAGTAATGTCTCACTTGAGAATGTTCATAAACTGATCTATTTTTCCCTGCTCTTGCACGATGTACCGGATGCAATAGTGAATAGCTTTGATGAAAAGATTGAACCTATTTCAGACGAAGAATTACTTTATGCCCAAATTGAGACACATATGTCTAAATGTCCCACTGTAGATAGTACAATTTTTAATGGGACAGGCCCGAAGAATAGGGTGCAAAGAGACACAGAATTTTCTCTTCCCCTTCTGCGTGCAAAAGTTGAATATAAAAAGATCGATCGATCAAAAGCAACAGCAGTTGCGCTGTTTCAACTGCAATAAACCAGGACATCCAAAGAAATTGTGTAGGGTTAAATATTGTGGAATGTGTAAGAGTACCGATCATTATTGGCAATCTTGTCTGTCTCAGATACGGAGAGATTCGAGGCCTACACCTCAAGGTTCTGGTAATTATAATGTGAGAACTTCCCAGGCAGGTCAAACCAGAGGGCAAAGGGATCGGCAAAATTTTTGGAAGCCCGATCAACAAAAAGGGTACAGGTGATTGGTACATGCCATTGTGGTCTCGTGGGGGATGCCCCAGAGCCCAGGCCTATAGTTTATGGAACAGTAGGGGATGTTGATATCCCGATATTTATACACTCGGGTGCGTCTATAAATTTAATGGACTATAATTTGTATCAATCCATGTTTTCCAATTACCCTTTGCAACCCTCAACGGAGACGGTGTGTGATGTGCAAGCCCATAGATTAAATACCCTGGGTTGTGTTCAGATACAGTTTACTCTTGGTGACAGAGTTCTAACACAACCATTTTTGGTGATGAAAGGAATTGCATTGGGCAACAGACTTTTGCTGGTCATCCTGCGTGTAGAAGACACAAGATTTCGATCCATGCGGGTGTTAATGGGATAACAGTCGGGATACCTGGTGTTTTTCTGTCTTATGAGGACGTGATTAGAATGGAGGACATGGAGATTATTGGAAAAGGAGGTGTGCTCGGTGATATTAATGGCGGTGATACGAGTGTTGCGGAGAAAGGTAATATTAAAACCCACGTTGCTGATATGGGAAATGATTATGGGGTTTCTATCAGAGTTCACGGTGATAACAATGGTGGTGATGATATTTTGGATGGTGATGTTGATACTAATATTGATGTTATTTCTGATACTAACAATGCTGGGGATGATACTGAGGGTGGTAATGTGTATGGGGTGGTGGAAAGGGGAGATACTAACCACAAATATAGAGGTGTTTTATCCGAAGATATTGTGTTACTACCTGGTTCGAAGACTATGGTAAAAATCAAATTGAAGGAAGTGAGAAAACCCACAGATGTGTGTGTTATTGAAAATAGAGAGAGGCTTAGAGGGGTTATTAGCACGGCATCGGTGAACAGTGTATCCAAGGATGGGATTACTTGATTAGAATTACTAAACTGTAATGATACAGTTAGGAGATACCAAAGGAATACATATATATTGGATTTCCAAGATTGGAGTCGTGATACTGGTTCAGTGGCTATCGTAGAGGGGAAACCTGAGTTTTCAGAGGCAGAAATGCAATCAAGGAAACGAATATTTAGAGAACATTTAGCTAATGCGGATTATAGCGAACATGTTGAAGTGATAAGCGAGCTCTTGGCAGAATTTGGGGATACAGTAGCCTTACAAGGTGATAAATTGGGGTTGACTAATGTGTTAGAGCATAAGGTAAATTTGGAGAGTGGCACAAAACCTATTTATACTCCTGCATATCGCATACCTTTCAAAATCAGAGAACAGGTAGAGAAAGAGGTTAATAGATGGGAGAAAGAAGGAATCATCAGACCTAGCAGGTCTCCTTACAACTTTCCCTTGTTAGCGGTGCCTAAGAAGGACGGTTCTGTCCGTGTATGCGTCGATTTTAGACGTTTAAATGAAAAGACGATCCCTGACCGCTATCCAATCGCGTGCATACCAGATCTTTTTGTTGAAATCGGGGGACATAATATTTATAGCTCAATTGATTTGGCGCAGGGTTTTTTGCAAGTTCCCTCTTAGTGAGAGTAGCAAGGAATATACCGCTTTTTCAGTGCCCAAGGGACACTATGAATTCATGCTAATGCCTTTCGGTTTATCAGGCAGTCCGATGACCTTTACCGGGTTGGTGAACACAGTTTTGCACGGGTTATTGGGCAAAAATGTTTTTGTGTATATGGATGACATCCTGGTCGCAACAGACACGATCGCGTAACACCTGGAAGTGCTTACAGAAGTACTTAGGAGGCTTAGATTAGCGGGGTTGAAAATTAAGCTAGCCAAGTGTTTGTTCTTGAAAAAGCAAATCACATATCTAGGCCATGTCATATCTAAGGAAGGGGTTAGAGTAAATGACGATAAAGTCAAAACAATAGCGAATTTTCACACCCCCAGATCAAAAAAAGAGATTAAGTCATTCCTGGGTATCGCCGGTTTCTTCAGGAGGTTTGTGAAAGGGTTCTCTAATATAGCAGCTCCCCTAACTGATGTATTGCGGGAAGACGTTCAATTTCAATGGAAGGAACCCCAGGCGTAGAGTTTTCAAAAGCTCAAGGACGCGCTAATGAATCCCCCTGTTTTGAAGTTTCCAGATTTTAGTTCAAGTCATTATATTTCATTATATCTACACTCTAGGATTTGCTGGAGCAATGATTAGCCTGTGAATTTAAAGGTAAATTAATTTACAATATCTTATGTTACATTATAAAGTTCTGCATTATCCATGAGTGTAACAATATTCGTCCACTACGTAGCAGACCTGTGGTAAGCAGAGTCGTTACTGTCAGCAGAGGAATTGGACATGGAGGATTCGGTGGAATTGGTGGATTTGGAGGAGTTGGAGGATTTGGAGGAAGACGTTACGGTGGTTATGGATGGTAACATCTCAGAATGAGCAGAAAATAAAGTTGTAATAAAATCAAAATCATTCCGTACTGTTTGTTTTTTAATCCCTAGATCAAAAATAAATTAATATAATGAATGGAAAATATCCATTTTAAAAGGAAATCTACATATAACTTCAGTTGGTGTAGATTTTGGAATCTTATATTTAAAGGAACACGGTTCTTCTTATGCAGATGTGGACTGTTTATTGAGATCGGTGAAATGCGATCGTATTGGAAGGATTCCTCTTATGCAGGAATGCTGCGTTTCTTTAGATCTGTGTAATGGTATCATAATTTACAGATACTTCTTGGACATGCATGCTGTTTCTTGAGATATGTGTAGTAACATAGTGCAAGTTGGCTTACTATGCATAGATGCTGTTTCTTCAAAGCCATGTAAGGGAATTATAACGGCTGGAAGCTTCCTGTTCAGACATGCACTGTTTCCTCATATCTGTGTTATGGAATCGTAATGGTAGGAGGCTTCATGTACTAGTAGGCTGTTTTCCACAGCCATGTAAGGATGTAATAGTAGTCGAAAGCTTCCTGTGTAGTTATGCTGTTTCATCAGATTTGTGGGATGGAATTGCAATGGAAGGAGGCTTTCTACCCAGGCTTGCTCTGTTTCTTCAGATTCATGTAAGGGACTTATGATAACTGGAAGTTTATAGTGCAAGCATATACTTTTTTTCTGTGAGATAAAATCGTAACAGAAGAAGATGTTCTGGATAGACAAACTATGTTTTGTGAGATCTGTGTAATTACCGTTATGGTAGATAGATGTTTCCTGTGCAGATATACTCTGCTTTCTATAAATTCATTCAGGGAGTTTGTTAGGGCTGGAAGTTTCCTCTGAAGACACGGACTGTTTCATTACATCTGTGTATTATAGGAATTGCCAATATAAAATTATTATTATTATTATTATTATTATTATTATTATTATTATTATTATTATTATTATTATTATTATTATTATTATTATTATTATTATTATTTTTAAAGTTATACATACAGTTATATTATCAAACACTTTTTACCGTGTATTTGTTTCCCATCCAGAATGGAAAACATTTAGTGTTTCTGTGTGTATATGCACTATATATTCACATGTATAATATATGTAAGTATATGTTTATATTATGTATCTTTGCATATATATATATATATATATATATATATATATATATATATATATATATATATATATACATATACTGTTAAAAAGTTCTGTTGCAACAGAATTCATAATAAAAACTCCAAAATATAGGAAGATAATACTGTATTTCAGAGAATGCTGTCTCTCTCTTCAGGTACGTAATGAATTAGAAAAGTTATAGAAAAGGCTGTATTTATACCAAGAGATCCATCCACAGTTGAGCCATTTCAGGTCACTCCCACTGATAATTCCTCTTTAATCCTCTTTACTGTTGGTTGACGGTGGATTTTATCTTAGACATCTGAATCCCACACGCCCTTTGAGATGTTCATTACCTGTCTTTGTTTATTCAGGGCCGATTCTGTCATATAACTTTTGTATCGACATTTGCTGCTATAAATTATACGTGACAAATTCCAGTTTATAATTTATAATAGCCATGGAACCATAAACATGGAATGGACATGCGTGGATAAATGTATTGACGCTGATTGCCACTGTGCGGCGCCATTGGAAAGGGTGGAGACAACGCTGAATTAAGCTATTAAAGCCTATTTCAGACCTTTTTTTCACCCTGTCGTCCTCAATTTTCCATCGATTTTAATAAATATAGGCTCATTGGAAAGGTCTTGAAATTCCTTTTTAATGCATATAATTAAGCATT
>NC_087200.1:94696217-94711217 GCF_015104395.2 Macrobrachium nipponense | reverse complement strand
ATAAAGGTATATCCAAAATAAGTTATCAAGAAAATAAAGTAGTAGTCAACTTGACACGTTAACGTATGTTTAAACCATATAAGTCATCATCAAGAACAACGTAAGCATTAACTTACAACTGAGCGAAGGAAGTTCATGATTGAAGGAATAGTTTCTCGAAGCTCCGAAGAAGAATTATGCAATGTGGAGTCCTCGCCAGACATTATATACCTGTCGAGGATTTCACGTCCTTCAGATCTCGTTGGAATGCCCCGCAAAAGTCCTTCTTTTTTATTTTAATTCTGCGTAACGGTTTTTTTTTTATTCCGTGCGTGTGCGTCTCTTTTTTTTTTCTTCTTCTTTTTTTTGTTTAGTTCCTTTCCTTCCGTCCTCCATCTCGTTGATAACTTAATTCATATGATAGAAAAAATCAAGAGTACGCTTTTGAGAAAAGATAGCGCCACAGATTTACTTACTGGCTATAATTAGGGTTTCATCGTGAAACTCGCCTTGTTTGCTGACAGAATAATTTTAGGAAAACATGTTTGCCTTTTATTAGGCAAGTCATTGTTTTCTTTTTAAAACATATGACGATATTTTTTACCCTTTTCATAGTGTTGCTTTCAGGAGAAGTCCCTAACAATGAATTTTTTTGGAAGGTGCCTCGTAGTCGGTTTGGATGGTAGATTTGACTTCCATCGTTCATTTTTGAGTTTGCATTTGTGTTTCCAGTGAAAAGGAACTTGAATTACAATCTCATTGTATTCTCACATTTCATCCTGATGGATAGCTTATATTTTTTCGCTTTATTAGTCAGGTGATGTTTTATCAGTCCCTGTTTGTTTATAAGATGTGTGCAGGGTTTGAGGACGTTATCTTTACTTACATTTTATTTGCAAAAGACGTGATTTCAAACGTATACATTGGATATGTCTGTACGTATGTGTATGTAACTGGAATGTTAATGTTAACCAGTAGCGATGACATTGAATTATTCATGTTTCCGTCTCCTTCAAATCGTTTGAGTATTTAAAAAAATCACAAATTACTACTGTGAGAAAAGGCCTTTGCTCTGTACTCGGCGCGTGTGCCAAGGTTGCCAGGGAAACGCCCAGGAAGGTCTTCAGGTGCCCAGTGGGTATAAATAGCGGAGCAGAAATTAGGGAAGGCAGAACTGCCTCATCCTTCTCACAGACACTCAAGAAAGCAATCCTTCAGCCATGAACTCCATTCGCTCAATCGTAGGGTTATTTTGCAATAGTACTTTTTTATATATAAATCAAAGTCTAATGCTAGAATGAAACGGCTTCAAATTGGAATTCATACAGTTATGCAATACACAACTTCAATATTAGCTTAATGGAATTAGCCAAAGATGAGTTTATCAGAAAGTAGCTAACTTCTTGTGATTGTGCATCAGTTATCATTTCTTAAAGTTCTATATACGATGAGGTTTTGACCGCAAATTTTGTTTGAAAGAATAGTACATAGATATTTGTCCTTAAGGAATGGATTAGTTGGTTATGGTTAAGATATTTTTGCAATTCTCGTGTAGTATTATATCCAAAGATTAATCTCCCATTTTGTCTCTGGATACATGAAGGTGGTGGTAGCCATTGTTATGGCTCTGGTGTACACCACCTCTGCCCTGCCTCACCCAGGTGGTTCCTATGGCGGCGGATTTGGTGGTGGACTCGGCGGTGGAATTGGCCATGGTTTAGGAGGTGGATTTGGTGGTGGAATTGGCCCCGGATTTGGCGGTGGAATTGGTCATGGAATCGGGGGTGGATTTGGCCATGGTGGTGGATTCGGTGGTGTCTCTGTAATCCGGTAAGTTTTTTTTTACTCCGACTCTCAATTCCTTTGTTAATTTCTTAATATGAAATAGTCTTTTTTAAGTAAATACTAATTTTGCTGAGTTCAAGTCATTATATTTCATTATATCTACACTCTAGGATTTGCTGGAGCAATGATTAGCCTGTGAATTTAAAGGTAAATTAATTTACAATATCTTATGTTACATTATAAAGTTCTGCATTATCCATGAGTGTAACAATATTCGTCCACTACGTAGCAGACCTGTGGTAAGCAGAGTCGTTACTGTCAGCAGAGGAATTGGACATGGAGGATTCGGTGGAATTGGTGGATTTGGAGGAGTTGGAGGATTTGGAGGAAGGCGTTACGGTGGTTATGGATGGTAACATCTCAGAATGAGCAGAAAATAAAGTTGTAATAAAATCAAAATCATTCCGTACTGTTGGTTTTTTAATCCTTAGATAAAAATAGATAAATATGAATGGAAAATTTCCATTTTAAAGGGAAATTTTATAAACGATTTTAAGCACATAACTTTAGTTGATGTTGATTTTGGAATCTTATATTTAAAGGAACTTTCTTCTTGTGCACATGTGGACTTTTTATTTAGATCAGTGAAAGGGGAACGTAATAGAAGGATTTTCCATATGCATGAATGCTGCATTTCTTTAGATCCAGTGTAATGGTATGATAATTTAAAGAAACTTCTTGGACAGGCATGCTGTTTCTTGAGATCTGTGTAGTAACATAGTGGAAGTTGGCTTGCTATGAATATATGCTATTTCTTCAGAGCCATGTAAGGGAATTATAACGACTGGAAGCCTATAGTACAGAAATGCACTGTTTCCTCATATTTGTATTATTGAATCGTAATGGAAGAGGCTATGTGAGGGAGTAATAGTAGTCGAAAGCTTCCTGTGTAGTTATGCTTTGTTTCATCAGATTTGTGGGATTGAATTGCAATGGAAGGAGGCTTTCTACCCAGGCTTGCTCTGTTTCTTCAGATTCATGTAAAGGATAACTGGAAGTTTATAGTGCAAGCATAAACTTTCTTTCTGTGAAATAAAATCGTAACAGAAGAAGATGTTCTGGATAGACAAACTATGTTTCATGAGATCTGTGTAATTACCGTTATGGTAGAAAGATGCTTCCTGTGCAGGTATGGTCTGCTTTCTATAAATTCATTCAGGGAGTTTGTTAGGGCTGGAAGTTTCCTCTGAAGACACCGACTGTTTCATTACATCTGTGTATTAAAGCCTGTGTATTAAAGGACTTGCTGATATTATTATTATTATTATTATATTTTTAGAAGAAGACCCTCTTTTAAACAAATTCTGTCGAATAAAATGGCAGAATTCAGCGAATTAATCTTATATATTATCTTTTCTATTTTTCTTATTACTCGCTTTTCTGGCTCAGCGATACTTAACAATAATTGGCCAATATTCATATTAGGGATAATGCTAAAAGTGGTATTTTATTCAGAACAGGCTTTATTAATCAAAGACTGGTATTATCAGTATACTTGTATTATTAGAATACTGGTATTTGGGAAGGCGTCCCACTGGTTCAGATCAAGCAGGGGTCGTCGTCGGTGTTAGTATCATTCCGTAAGAGAGGTCAATGTCAGGCCGGGGTCGTCTCTGGTATTCAGGTGGTATTACTGCTGGTATAGCTCTGGCTTATCGCGACGTTTCAACCTTCTCGTGGGTCATCTTCTTGGCTGGTTAGCAGTAGAAGTGAAGAGATAGACATTAGACTTAATGGGGATAGGAAAGGATGGATTTATTGGGGTGGGGGGCTTGAAAGTATGGGGTGTGGAGGTATGGGGACAGGTATAGAGTAAAGTAGGAAGTAGAAGCAGTGTTAGTAGTGAATAGAAAGGGGGCAGACCACTTTGCTTTGGTGAGGGTGCATTCGGTGCATGATTCTTGGCGAGGTGGAAGGGTCTGGAAGTGGTGATGATGATGGTGATGATGTTTTTTTTTTTTTTTTTTTTTTGGCTCAGTGACGGGTGGTGTCGATGATGTTAAGGTGTTAGATTGCCTCTCCTTTGCAGGTATAGATTTTATATATATATATATATATAATAATTATATATATATATATATATATATACATATATATCTTATATATATATATATATATATATATATACATATATATATATATATATATATATATACATATATATATATATATATATATAATATAAATAAATTATATATATATATATCATATATATATACATATATATATATATATATATATATATATATATATATAATATATATATATATATATATATATATATATACCATTACCAGCTACCACTGATGGAATTTTAGTGGCACTAGTCATACTCATCACAGTTGTATTCCTCATGTACACATCTGATTCACACGAAAAAATTTTTTTTAACACAAAACACCACTTGCAGAGATGGTTTCTGCATGCCGGTATTTATAGCGGCTCGAATCCTAGAGCTGCGTTCTCATTGGTCGAGTCGGTCTGGGGCGAAGTCTGGGATCTTTCGTCGATGGTTGCAGGGATGCAGCTAGAGTAGTGCATCGGGGAATGAATGTAAGGTGTCCTACCTGCGGTAGGAATCCTATCATCCCGCTGGTGCTCCTGGATATTTGGGTGGTCGTTCGCTGCTGATCTTCGGGCGGCGGTAGGGAGGAGAAACGTTTCTTGGGTAATGTTCAAGTTAGGTTTCTCCTTTCCTGTATGGAGGGCTTCCAGGATTCGTAAACGTCGGGGATCGGTGGTTTGGTCAATTATTTCGATAGGTACAATAGCGCTCCTTTTTAATCTTACGTTATGGGCAGTCCTGGTGTGATTATAAATGGCTCCCTCTTGGGCGTGGCAGGAGATTCTCTTGGAGAATTGGTAGATCACGCTCGTCTTCTTCAAGGGATCCCGCAGGGGGGCCGTTGGGTTGTTCCTCATCACCAGGCTGCATGTTTTCTTCGTTTTATAATATATTATTGAGTTAATGGTCTTGTCCTGATTGGTGGGGGTGACGTTTCTCTCTATGATGGTCTTGAGGGCTTGCTCGTCCTCCTTATACCTTCAGTGAAAGTGCCCTTTATAAAAAAGCTTGATGGGCTCTGGGATGTTGGGGCGGGGTTCCTGGAGGTACCAATCTTCAACTTGCTTTGCTATCACAGCATCGACGGCGCGATTAGTGTGTCCGTTATCCAGACCGAAGAATATCATCGGAAAATTGAAGAAATCCCAGCAGACACCATGAAATTCAGCAGGATCACCAAGAACCCAGCCAACGACATCAAACGTGAGGCAAATCGGATCATAGAGACAGTCAACCCTGCCTCTAATGCCCTTCATTTACCACCTATCACGGGCGACCATAACCTCGGGTACATCTACGGGAACGTCAGGACTCATAAGCAAGGGAACCCCCTCCGCCCAATTATTAGCCAGATCCCTGCCCCTATGTACCTGTTGGCCAAGAAGCTTAACACCATTCTGACCCCGTACATCCCAGACACCTACAGCTTGAAGTCGTCGGCTGAGTTCCTGGAAGCCCTACGAGTAACGCCCACTGGAGGATGTATCGCTTCGATGGATGTGGAGTCCTTATTTACCAACGTCCCCGTCGATGAGACCATTCAAATGATCTTGGACAAGGTATACAGGGACCCCGATATACCACCTTTAAACATCCCTGAACATGCCCTCCGTGCCCTGCTGGAAATCTCCACTAAGAAGGCCCCCTTTTCCGACCACCGCGGCCGCATGTACACCCAGATCTACGGGGTGGCGATGGGTTCTCCCCTTAGAGTCCTCTTCGCCAATGTTTACATGTGCACCGTCGAAGAGAGGGTCTTCCAGAATTCCGGCAAACCAAGAATGCATGTGCGCTACATCAATGACACCTTCGTCAGCACCGACTCCCAGGTAGAGATAGAGCAGCTGCGACGTGCATTTCATGATCACAGCCGCCTTTCCTATACCATAGAACACTGCCAAGACCGCCGCCTCCCTTTCCTCGACGTCCTTGTCAAGCAGCAAGACACCCGATTCCGCATGAACGTGTACACAAAGCCGACGAACCTGGGTATGTGTATGAACAGAGAGAGCGAGTGCCCTGAGAGGTATAAGCACTCCACCATCAGCACCTTCGTCAGGAGGGCCCTCTCACACTGCTCTTCCTGGAACGACACACATAGTGAACTTGAATGAATGGCCCAGGTCCTCGTCGACAACAGACACACTAATCGCGCCGTGTGATAGCAAAGCAAGTTGAAGATTGGTACCTCCAGGACCCCGCCCCCCCACCCCCCGACATCCCAAAGCCCATCAAGCTTTTTTTTTTTTACAAAGGGCACTTTCACCGAAGGTATAAGGAGGACGAGCAAGCCCTCAAGACCATCATAGAGAGAAACGTCACCCCCACCAATCAGGACAAGACCATTAACTTAATGATATATTATAAAACGAAGAAGACAAGCAGCATGGTGATGAGGAACAACCCAGCGGCCCCCCTGCAGGATCCCTTGAAGAAGACGAGAGTGGTCTACCGATACACGTGCCCCGTCCGAGGATGCCTCGGCAAATGCATCGGCATGACCACCATGCGATTCTCCAAGAGAATCTCCTGCCACGCCCAAGAGGGAGCCATTTATAATCACACCAGGACTGCCTATAACGTAAGATTAAAAAGGAGCGCTATTGTACCTAATATTGAAATAATTGACCAAACCACCGATCCCCGACGTTTACGAATCCTGGAAGCCCTCCATACAGGAAAGGAGAAACCTAACTTGAACATTATCCAAGAAACATTTCTCCTCCTTACCGCCGCCCGTAGATCAGCAGCAAACGACCACCCAAATATCCAGGAGCACCAGCAGGATGATAGGATTCCTACCTCAGGTAGGACACCTTACATTCATTCCCCGATGCACTATTCTAGTGCTCGCACGGCTGCATCCCTGCAACCATCGACGAAAGATCCCAGACTTCGCCCCAGACTGACTCGACCAATGAGAACGCAGCTCTAGGATTCGAGCCGCTATAAATACCGGCATGCAGACACCATCCCTTCACTATCGAGCATTCGACTGCCAGCCACCGGCCAGGAAGGTTCTCGCCTCTTGAAGCTCCAACTAATAACCCTCATTGGTAGCTCCTACCTGAAGACTGACAGGACCTCTCCCTTCAGCAGTAGTTGTTCAGAGATAGCCTTTCAAGGACAGGATCCCCCCCATCCTTATCCTTATTCCCATACCCCCACCTAGGGCTTTGCCCACATTTCTACTCTCCCCTGTATCTCTCCAGACCTCATTCTCAACTTCTTCCAACTAACACCATCAGTAGCCCTTTGCCCCTGGAGTAGCCGTTGTGGTCTTAAAACTCTCTAGGGGCATGGGGAGTTCTGCATCGTCCAGGCTCATACTTCTTCAGTAGTGCCTGCATAGGAGTTAGGAAATTAGGTATTAGTCACTGCCTTCCATAAAGTGACTGTTAACTACTGTTATTCTAATTTCTAATAAAAACGGTTTTTTGGTTCTACCGCCCTTAATAATATAAATTCTTCACTTTTTTTTTGAAGTCTTCTTAAAAAGTTAATATTTCTATACCTCCCCCCTCCCCTTTCAAAAATCATCCCACGTTGCTGTATCATAATTTTCTCAAAATTTTGAAATTTACATAATTACCAAAAAGGTTGTGCAAATCCCCTTGATTTAATTTAGCATCTTTCTTACAGAGGGAATTAATCTTTTTTCTTTCAGAGGGTAATAATCTCTGCTCTACCATAACATAATGGATAAAGTTAAGATTAAGGACACTAGCCAGGGACTTGATGAAGAATCACGTCGCCTGGCAATCTGGAATATTCTACAGGATAAATTATGCTTTATCCACAAACTTACTAAGGCTAATAACTACTACTCAGCTATAGCAGATGAAGCAACAATAGAAAAAATAATTCATCCTGACACCAAACTTGCACTACATAATAATAAATTTGAAGTTCTGGACCCCCGCTCATCTGAATGCTTCGCGTACATTGGTCGTAACCCAGGCTGACAGTTTAGCATACAATCAATCTGACGAAGAGCTTAAGTATGAAATTGAGCAACGGAATGGGGTGAAGGTTACAGCAATCATCAAGTTTCCTAACACCAAAACCACATTTAAGGTGAAACTTGAATCTACCCAAATGGTGAGAGACTGTCTCATTAAAGGACTTTTCATCTCTGGCCAATCCTTCCCACCTAGATTCCTAAGTTAGGAGATTTATGCTGTTCCACCCCAGTGTATGAGATGTTACAATTATGAGCATACAAAAAAGAACTGCCCCAAGCCAAGTACTTATAAAATCTGCTCAATGTGTGCCTCTGAAGAACACTCTTCTTCCCAGCTTGTTCCCATTTTTATATGGGGTCGCCGTTTCGGATGAGCCGTTTCCATCTATTTCTATCCTGCGCTTCTGCCTCATCAATTCCCTTCTCATGTAAGTCTCCTCTCACACAGTCCTTCCATCTCTTTCTTGGTCTCCCTCTTCTTCTTCTTCCTTGCACCTCCACCCCCATAGTATGTCTCCCAGCGTGGTCCTCATCTCTCCTCAACAGGTGTACATACCATCTCAGCCTCCCCTCCTGTACTTTCTTTGATACTTCCACCACCTTAGTCGACCCCCTTATGTAGTCATTTCTGATCCTATCCTCTCTTGTCACCCCAGACATCCACCTAAGCATTCTCATTTCTGCCACATCCATCTTCTTCTGCTCTGTTTTTCTCATGCTTGCTGTTTCCGTACCATAAGGCATTGCTGTTCTTACCACCGTATTGTGAAATTTTCCTTTTAACCTAAGCGGCACTCTTTTGTCACAAAGAACTCCAGAGGCCGCTCTCCAGTTGTTCCAGCCTGCCTGTACCCGATGTTTTACTTCTTCTTCCATACTTCCTCCAGCGTTAACAAAAGCTCCCAAATGCTTAAACTTATCAACTCTCCTTATTTGGTCTCCACCAAATTGAATACTTTCTCTATCATCCCCCTCAGTGGTGGTACACATATATTCTGTCTTAGATCTACTTATTCTCATACCTCTGAAGAACACTATTGGACGGATTGCACCAACCAAGAAAATCAAAAGTGCATCACTTGTAATGGAGATCACCCAACCATGGCAGCAAGATGTCCAATCAGGAAAACTGACTAAGGACCAGGCTAAAACGATCAGGAACCAACAATGCCAGATTACACCAAACAAGACCTTTGCTCAAGCCACAGCCTCAAATGCTCCGAATAGTTCTATTACACCCAACAACAACATCTCACTCCATCAGCTCACTGTAATTAGCACAGCAATAATCACGGCAAATTTGAGTGAAACAGTCGAACCAGGCACTTTCCAAACAATGATGGATGCCTTCTACAAAGCTAATGGACTACCGTTGGTTAAAATTCCTACAGAGGCTATCAAGCTAGCCAAGAAAGTATCAACATTGTTAAAGTCAGACAATCAAAATAACACCAACCCTAATCAGCCCTGACAATTGATGACGACATGGAAACTGAAGAAGCCAAAAGGAAAAGAATACTAAGTGATTCAGACTCTGAAGTTGAAATGCCTTCACACCCTGCAAAAAACAGCCACCTCAACAATCACAAGCATCAACCTCAACCTATAACAATACAGACCCTGAAATACAAGGAGCTTTGGCTCTTCCAAGCTTCCCTTCCATCAATCAAACCAAGAACCCCAAAATTGGACTTAGACTATACATTTCCAATAACACGGCAAACCCCAAAAACCCAACCCACAACACCCTCGAGAGGAGGATTTTTGACTATAAAACGATGAAGCACATCTTCACAGAGAAGTTAGACAATAACACAGTCAAACAATACATTACTGAGGGAACAATAGAACTTGACAAATACAGTAGCAGGATCACGAGGATAAACCACGACAAATTCCAAAAACTGAACTCAGGCTTCTTTGACTTAACAAAAGGAAAAACACCATAATGGACACTCTCACAGTCATTCAACATAACGTCTTAAAGTGGACATTCCTTCGTAGTAAGGGACTAAGTAACATTTATTCCTCTTTCTCCCAACATCTTATACTTCTAAACTCCACGAAGATACCCAACTCCACTCGCATCAAGATCTGGAACTACAACGTTTTTCAATGCAACACCACTAACGATCAAAATGCCTGGACGGCAATAGCAGTAGAACTACAGACAGTCTGGGGACCAGTAATCATAGCAACTACTTATTTACCTCCCAGGAACCCAGTATTTCCTCAGCAAGATATCTTGTCCTTAATGAGACGCAATATCCCTGTCTATCTATTAGCTGACCTAAATGCAACT
The DNA here is from genome assembly GCF_015104395.2 of Macrobrachium nipponense. Classification (NCBI taxonomy): domain Eukaryota; kingdom Metazoa; phylum Arthropoda; class Malacostraca; order Decapoda; family Palaemonidae; genus Macrobrachium; species Macrobrachium nipponense. The sequence goes on along the minus strand of NC_087200.1, from coordinate 94,701,062 downwards.
CACCCGGCCCTGGGCCACAATAGCACAAATCCTAGAGGCACCTTAATTCAAGGTCTTATGAACAGGAATCTAGTTTACTTTCTAGGACCAGATTTTCAAACATACTTCAGCAGAAGATCCAAGGGCAAACCTGACATCCTTCTGTCTAACAGATACCACATTTTTAATTATTCAATCACTCGGGGTCCTTTAACTACATCAGACCACATACCTATATTATTAACACTTACTGTGAGACCTATTATGGTAGCCACCAGCCCAACACTCGATTTGACCAATGCCAACTGGGACCGTTTCAAGGATACTCTCGATGACTCTCTCTCCAACTATGTTGAACCTGATAACATCAGAAAGGATAAATCCTACATCGATGATAAAATAACTTTTTGGTACAGGATGATCAAAGAAGCCACAGAACTTTGTATCCCCCTCAAAACTTTCAGGATCTTACCATTTTCTAAAGAAGCAGATAATCTTAAGCAATTACAATATTACTATAAACAAGCCCTAGCTTTAATTAATAATCATTGCCCAACACATCAGTTATTAGAACACTTACAAAATATCAAAGAACGAATTAAAATAGAAGCAAATGAACTCATAAAATCGACTTGGGAGACACTACTAAATAAAATTGAAGGAATCTATAGAGACCCAGGAAAGTTCTGGAAAATTATCAGAAGGCTTCTAGGATCAGATTCTGAACCTACACCCTACATACTCCATAGCAACAGGAAAATCTTTTCCCCCCAAGACCAGGAACCAATTTTCAGAGAATTCTGGTCTAATATCTTCAGAATAAACCCATGGGAGAATTTAAGGTTTGACCTGCAATATGAACAACGAGTGATTGAAGCACTTCATGAACATGACAACCAAATAATACCATACGACACAGTAGAGCTCGATAGATTAGATGTTGAAGACCAGTTTATTAAACCAATCCAACTGCAAGATATCATCAAAATAATCAATAATTTTAAAAACAAAGCACCTGGCCATTCTAGAGTAAACAAAATTATCCTCAAGCACCTTCCCATCTCCTTGCTGGACTTTCTAAGAGTCATTTTCAACGAAACTATAAGTATGGGCTACTGGCCAGACTTTTTTAAGAAAGCATTACTTCCCTTTGTGGGGGAAAAGGGTAAAGATCTAACTACTGTTTCTAACTATAGACCAATTTCCCTTCTAGAGATACCTGGTAAGATCCTTGAAAAAATCGTTCAAATAAGGTTTAATGAGTTCCTCGAAGACAATCTGCTAACTACTAACAATAACCAATAGGGTTTACACAAGGTAAAGGAACTCAGCTTGCATTAACTAGACTATATGAGTTCATAGCAGTCAAGAAAAGTTTAGGATGCGGCTGCAACCTTATTTCAAGGGATGTCAGTCGGGCCTTCGACAAAGTCTGGCATGAAGGTTTAAAATACAAACTTTTGGAGGCGCAATTGCCAGATTTAGCAACCAGACTGCTATGTAACTTTCTAGACAACCGTGGGGCAAGGATTAAAATTAAAGACTTCATAGGACCAGAGTTCCAGTTACAGTCAGGGGTTCCTCAAGGTAGCATTCTCTCCCCATCACTCTATAACTTTTACATTAAAGATACCCCTCCTCCATCGCAAAGTTGCCATCAAATTATATTTGCAAATGATCATACCCAAGTCATAACATATCCTACCAAAGCCAAATGTATGCTACAAAGAAAGACTGTTAGAGAAATACAGAAAATCAATAACTACGAAAAGAAGTGGAAGATAACAACAAATATGAATAAATTCCAGCTCCTTTCAATTTCTGCTCGACATCCCATGGATATTATAATCAACAACAGAGAATTCCATATAACCAACAAGCCACAATTCTTGGGTGCAAACTTAAAAAATCAGGCATTCTTCCCCATGTTCAGGCGAGAATAGCTACCGCGAGGAAAACTGTCAGTATATTAAAAATGTTCAAAGGACTGTCAACAAAAACTCAACTTAAACTATATAAATCACTAGCCAGGACACAGCTAGAATACCCAGCCATCATATTTGGTGCACTGAGTAAAACAGCACTTAGTAAAATGCAAGCAGTTCAGAATAAAGCTCTGAGGCAAGCATATAGGGAAAGTCCCCCATACTTCAACACAATAAGGGAGTTGCATAATCACTCCAAATTGGAGCCTCTGAATGTCAGGTTCCATAGACTTGGGCAGAAAACTTGGGACAAATTAAGTTTAGAAGACGATAATTTATTCACAACCACTAGAGATCTCACCATCAACCAAGTCTGAGATCACTACTGGTGGAGTAGACTTGAGCCAAAGATCAATTGTGACCCCCCCCCCAGACCAAGGTATATAAATACTGACTAAATAAAAAAAAATAATATAAATCAATAATTAACAATAATTAAAAACATAAGATGTGCTAGTACATCTCAATCCTACTAACATATAAAATCAATTCCAGTTATCAGGCGATGAACCAAATGAACTGTATTCCGAGGCTTTCTTTTCTCTCTTGTCCTTGCATGGTGGCTAAACCAGTAATCTAACTTCGCAAGAGGATCTGCCCCTCACTTTTTTCTCTTCTACTATACTTCACTTTCCCTCCCTTTTTTCCTTCCACCTTTCCCATCCCGAGTATCCGCCGTTAGGCTTAAACTGGATTGTATCCAGAGGTACTCTTCCTTCTCCCCTATTCCCCAGTTCCCTGTCCATCCCTTCACTTCTACTGCTAACCAGCCAAGAAGATGACCTACGAGAAGGTTGAAACGTCGCGATAAGCCAGAGCTATACCAGCAGTAATACCACCTGAATACCAGAGACGACCCCGGCCTGACATTGACCTCTCTTACGGAATGATACCAACACCGACGCCGACCCCTGCTTGATCTGAACCAGAGGAACGCCTTCCCATATACCAGTATTCTGATAATACCAGTATACTGATAATACCAGTCTTTGATTAATAAAGCCTGTTCTGAATAAAATACCACTTTTAGCATTATCCCTAATATGAATATTGGACAATTATTGCAAAGTATCGCTGAGCCAGAAAAGTGAGTAATAAGAAAAATAGAAAAGATAATATATAAGATTAATTTGCTGAATTCTGCCAATTTATTCAACAGTATTATTATTATTATTATTTTATTGATTATTAATTAATTATTATTATTATTATTATTATTATTATTATTATTATTATTATTATTATTATTATTTTTATTTTTTTATTTATTTTTTTTTTTTGCTCTATCACAGTCCTCCAATTCAACTGTGTGGTATTCATAGTGTGGGGTTCCGGGTTGCATCCTGCCTCCTTAGGAGTCCATCACTTTTCTTACTATGTGTGCCGTTTCTAGGATCACACTCTTCTGCATGAGTCCTGGAGCTACTTCAGCCTCTAGTTTTTCTAGATTCCTTTTCAGGGATCTTGGGATCGTGCCCAGTGCTCCTATGATTATGGCATATCCCATATCCTTCTTATTTCTATTTTCAGATCTTGATACTTATCCATTTTTTCCCTCTCTTTCTCTTCAACTCTGGTGTCCCATGGTATTGCGACATCAATGAGTGATACTTTCTTCTTGACTTTGTCAATCAACGTCACGTCTGGTCTGTTTGCACGTATCACCCTATCCATCCTGATACCATAGTCCCAGAGGATCTTTGCGTGATCGTTTTCTATCACTCCCTCAGGTTGGTGCTCGTACCACTTATTACTGCAAGGTAGCTGATGTTTCTTGCACAGGCTCCAGTGGAGGGCTTTTGCCACTGAATCATGCCTCTTTTTGTACTGGTTCTGTGCAAGCGCAAGGCATTCGCTTGCTATGTGGTTTATGATTTCATTTTTCGTATTGCACTTCCTACATATGGGAGAGATATTATTTCCGTCTATCGTTCTTTGAACATATCTGGTTCTTAGGGCCTGATCTTGTGCTGCTGTTATCATTCCTTCAGTTTCCTTCTTTAGCTCTCCCCTCTGTAGCCATTGCCATGTGTCATCGCTGGCTAGTTCTTTAGTCTGTCTCATGTATTGTCCGTGCATTGGTTTGTTGTGTCAGTCCTCTGTTCTGTTTGTCATTCTCCTGTCTCTGTATATTTCTGGGTCTTTGTCTACTTTTATTAGTCCTTCTTCCCATGCACTCTTTAGCCACTCGTCTTCACTGGTTTTCAGATATTGCCCCAGTGCTCTTTTCTCGATGTTGACGCAGTCCTCTATACTAGTAGTCCTCCCTCCTTCCTTTCGTGTTATGTATAGTCTGTCCGTATTTGCTCTTGGGTGTAGTGCTTTGTGTATTGTCATATGTTTCCTGGTTTTCTGATCTATGCTGCAGAGTTCTGCCTTCGTCCATTCCACTATTCCAGCGCTGTATCTGATTACTGGCACTGCCCATGTGTTTATGGCTTTTATCATACTTCTGGCGTTGAGTTTTGACTTGAGTATCGCCTTGAGTCTCTGCATATATTCTTTCCTGATCGTGTCCTTCATCTCTTGGTGTTTTATATCCCCTCCTTCCATTATTCCCAGGTATTTGTATCCTGTCTCATCTATGTGTTTGATGTTGCTCCCATCTGGTAGCTTTATCCCTTCAGTTCTCGTTACTTTGCCTTTTTGTATGTTGACTAAGGCACATTTTTCTATTCCAAACTCCATCCTGATGTCCCCAGATACAATCCTTACAGTCTGGATTAGGGTATCTATTTCCTTGATGATCTTACCATACAGCTTGATGTCGTCCATGACATCAAATGGTTGATTCTGTTTGCCTCTTTTCTTGAGTTGGTACCCGACATCCATCTTCTGTAGTACTTTTGTCATGGGAATCATGGCTACTACGAAGAGTAGT
>NC_087200.1:94641217-94693717 GCF_015104395.2 Macrobrachium nipponense | reverse complement strand
GTGTATCCTCTCTGAGATTGTACTCTTTAATTGTTGGTTTGTCAGGGATCATACTCTTTTTGTGGTACTGATCTGAAATATCAGGTCCAAAAAGAACCTTAACTTCAGACCATCGTGAAGTTCATAACAAATTATTATATATATATATATCTATATATATATATCTAATATTATTATACTATATTATATATACTATAATTATATATATATATATATATATATGTATGATCTGGTAAAAATAAAATGTTTTGTTGCTTTACAATAAATTGCAGAAAAAAAAGGCCCAAAAGAAGTAATCAGGAATCTAGTACCAAATTTCAGAGATGCTGTTCTCTTTTTTCTTTTTAGGTAGGTTAATGAATGAGAAAACTTATAGAAAAGGCTGTATTTATACCAGGAGATCCATCCACAGTCGAGCCATTTCAGGTCACTCCCACTGATAATTCCTCTTTAATCCTCTTAAGTATTGGTTGACGGAGGATTTTATCTTATACATCTGAATCCTACACACCCTCTGAGATGTTTGTTACCCGTCTTTTTTTAATCAGGGCTGATTCTGTCATCTGACTTTTGTATCGACAGTTGCTGCTATAAATTATATGTGACAAATTCCTGTTTATAATTTATAGTAGCCATGGAGCTATAAACATGGAATGGACATGCGTGGGTAAATGTATTGACACTGATTGTCACTGTGCGGTGCCATTGGAAAGGGTGGAGACAACGCTGAATTAAGCTATTAAAGAAATAGTCCTTCAGACTCTTTTTTTCACTCTGTCGACCTCAATTTTCCACCGATTTTAATAAATATGGGCTCATTGGAAAGCTCTTGAAAATCCCTTTTAAATGCATATAATTAAGCATGTAGAAAATACGGCGTTGTAGTGTTTCAAGTAATGGCATCCAGATAGGCATTTTACCTGGGTTCGCGTTTTTACTCTACTGTTCCAAATTTTAAAATTTAATAAATCTGTCATCTGTTAAAAGCTCTTGAAAAGCAGTTTCCAATGAAGCACGTACCATATGTCTCATGCAATAGCAATAATCATGCATACCATGTGCTGAGACTGAATGATATCATGTTTGCCAGGGGGAAGTTTAATTTACCACTAAAGCCTGTTGAACACCTTATATTTAGTATCCTTCTAAGTATCAAAGTCTTTATACTCTACTTTGCATTTTATTCACTACCAAGGTCTTATCACCTCTCTATCCAGTCTGTGTCAGCTTGGGATTAACCATATCACCACTACACAATGGGCTTAAATTGTAATTATGTTGACTTATGCGTAATGCTTAGTTATATCAGTCATTATTACGAAAAGAAACACACTTGTTGATATAAGTAATTTATTTTTACAGATGACTTATTAATGTCAGTCTTCTTAATAATGCTTGTAATTTTAAGTCTATTTTAAATGTATTGTCATGTAAACAGAAATTATTAGATTGAATGTGTACTACTAAATTTACTTTAACAAAATGCAACAAATGTCATAGATGTCAAAATAGTCATGGAAAATTAAGAGATTTACACTCCAATATAGCGAGGTAGGCATTGAGATACCAAGCTCTCTCCACCCTTTGCAATGTCGGCATGCTGCACTCGGCATTCCATTTTTATAGTTCCATGATATCAGCAACTGTCGATACAAAAGTCAGATGATAGAATCGGCCTTGATTGTACAAAGACAGGGAATGAACATCTCAAAGGGCGGCTGGGATTCTGATGTTATAAGTAAAATCTTTCTTCAACCAACACTTAAGAGGATTAAAGAGGAATTTCCAGTGGGAGTGACCTAAAATGGCTTAACTGTGGATGGATCTCTTGGTATGAATAGTGCCTTTTCCATAACTTTTCTCATTCATTACCTACCTGAAGAGAGAGACAGTAGTGACTGAAATATAGTACTTTCCTTTTATATTTTTGCGTTTTTATGGGCTCCTTTTATTATATATATATATATATAATATATATATATATATATATATATATATATATATATATATAATTAATATATATATATATATATATATTATATATTATATATGTATATAATTATATAATAATAGTATATATATATATATATATATATATATTATATATATAATATATATAATTATTATATATTTATATTATATATATATATATTATAATTATATAATATAAATATATATCATATATATATTTATATATTATATATATCTATATATATAATATTAATAATTATATAGATATATATATATATATATATATATATTATATCTATATAAATATATATAATATATATATTTATGTATATATATTATATATATATATATATATATATATGTATATATATATATATCTATATACGGTATATATATATATATATATATATATATATATATATATATACAATGCTATGTGAATATACATATGGTAGATATTCATATTTACGTATGTAATGTACTATTTACATATATATATATAATATATATATTATATATATATATATATATATATATATATATATATTAATATATATTTTGCATGTACATATGAACCTATACATGTACATATGTATATGTACACATGTGCATGTGTGTGTGACACTTCTTTTTCTAAAATCTTCGTCTTCCATCTCTTTTCCTTTCTCTTATCCCTCTTCGAATGCATTAAAACTACCAAGTCAAAAAACAGAGGCAAAAAATTGGGAGAAAATCATTCATAAAAACTTCAGTTATGAAAACAAATTATTTATTCTATAAAATTTACATCACACTTTTCACAAATTACATGTGTTTTAACAACAACAAAATATAAAAAACAATGTGCTTATGGATGAAGACTTTTATGTTTGTTCGGTGAAATGTGTTTGTCTGTTTACAAGATATGAAAACCTAATTACTGGGTATCAACCAAACATTGTGGGAGGAAATATGTGAGATGTATAATGAGTCAGTCAGGCTTAGCGATGGATCCAGATGAGAGTCTAGAATTTTTTGTGCCTAGTGGAGGTGGAGCTCTTTGAGATCTTTTTAGTTGTGCTCTTTATACATATGATTATTCACTTGATTGTTTGCATCTGAGACAGTCTTGTGGAAACTAATGTAGTCATGAGTGTAGTTAGTGTAGAGCAAATGCAAAATACTGGCCTCCAAAATTATTCATGTGCTTGACATAGGTCATCTATTTGCCATAGCCTCCAGGCCTGACTCCACCATGGACGCCTCCAACTCCTACACCTCCATGAACTCCCCCTAGTCCTCCTCCAAGTCCTCCCCCTAGACCTCCTAGTCCACCCCCTAGTCCTCCAACACCACCATGCACTCCTCCAAATCCTCCTCCCAGTCCTCCCCCTACTCCTCCCAAACCACCAAGACCTGGTCTCACACCTCCAACTGGACGCCCTCCGCTGTAAAAAAAAAAAAAAAATCAATTATCAAATATACGATAATTAAGTGTGATTTTTTTCCTATTTTATGTTTCACGTAAAATAAAAAAAAAAATCAATATATGAAAAATAAAGAAAACGTTGACCGTCTCTTACCCAAATCCACCTCCTCCGTAGGGCCTGCCTGGTTCAGGAATAGCGGCAACGCAGCACACCAGTGCGATGGCGACGAACTGAAGGATTAAAAAGAAGTTAATTGTGGCAATCAAAAATAGTTGCAAGTTAAATGCAAGATTGAATGTCATGAATTATAAGCTGAGTTTTGCGATATTCTTGGAGGCCAAGTGGTTGAAATTTTCATTGACTTATTATGAAATATGAAATCCTTTTTAAAAGATAAGGATAAGGACTATGAAATTAAACCAGAAAATCTGTTTTTAAAAAGGTGGTCATCTTAAGCTTAGATGTAGACCTCTTCAGTGCTTGCTATCTAAGAAAAACTTATTTTGCTTTCAAATGATATACCAAAAAATGATTGCAGTAAATTTCATAACAGTAAACCAAAGGCCAGGTATTCTCCATTTTAAAAATGTATGAGATACACTTCTAAAGATATTTTGACGTATTCCAAAAAATGTCAGATTTTTATAAAATAGTAGACATCCTTACCAGGACGGAGGCACGCATTGTGATGTTATTATAGGACTTCAGTGAGAGACTTCAGTTCCTCAGCTGGGGTGAGTGGTTGTGGTTGTCCTGTTCAGCTTCCTGCCAGCTTATATAGGCGATCAACCGCCAGCATCGTTTGGTCTTCCCCGCCCCTTTTCGGTGACGTCACACACGTTCCCCGAACGGGTTTCTCGGCATAGTAAGATTCGAGGAAAAGCACTTTTTAGTTGCCAGTTCATTAACGAATTCATTCACGTATTAGAAACCTTCTAAAGGATTTTCGTCTCTTAACGGCTAATGCATCACCCTATCACCCTTTGAACTTAGAGATTAATGTAAGGATGATGAATAATAAACTTGAAAGCAGCCACTGAAGATATTTATGAAGGTATTTTTCCTAAGCTGGATGGACAAAACCCAGACGGCCGCCAAGCTGGGAAGAAACATTTTTCCAGCTTCATGAATTTCGCAATCCCAACTGGTTTCTGCACCTGTGGTCTTTTCCTACTATGCCTTCTCTTGTGTTTAGGTTATCATCTACCTATATACTAAGGCATGTATGAAATATAGAGCCCATAGTGAAATCACATCGTTTTTGGAATAAATTTTATTGTTCCTCATTAATTTTATTTTGTATTCACCATATATTTATATAAATATTATATAATTCCACACAGTATGTAGTTATGTTGCAGTTTGCCATTATTCTTACTGCATTTTGTTATCTTAAGTTATTCTTATTATTTACTTTGACCCTAAATAATTTCGCCAACTCAAAAAATAAAAAAGATAAAAGAAAAAGAAATATCGTAATGTAAAGCGCAAAAGAATAATAATTAGTATACAAAATTTCCAGAACGCTATCTTGACCCATAAAAAATCACTGGGAAGATAATTCGAGATGATTTTTATTGTACCTGTGTTAAGATTATTTTCTTTGCACCTAAAGGCCTGAAGAGAGAGACAGTTGTTCCAATTATCTTTCCTTTACCAAATCTAAAATGTCTTGCGTATATTATTATTATTCTTATGGAAGAAGACCCTCTTTGTGTCCAACTTCGTTGAAAAGACTTAATTTCATCAGGTGAATTATGAAGTAGCTGTCCGAAGTCCATTTATTATTCCAGAACTTCGATAGGCCTTGTTACCATTAAGAGGAGGATATCGTGCACAAAAGTCCGTTCCCTCAGCTGATGCAGAGAGTGAACACGAATCCGCAACTGAAACACCAGAGCAGTTGAACAAGTGACTAAAGGAAGACCCAACAGATGTCGCCCTCTGAGTTGTCTCCATATTTCAATATCGTTAAGAAAGTGATCATAAAGTTTACTTATGTATTTATTTATTTATTTATTTTTTGACGATACTGGGTTTGAGTGTAAAATGTGCAGTTAAGGAAATATGCGAAACAAATATTATGAGAATCAAAGTGCTTAGGAAGTCAGTATTCGTAAGTTACTATTTCCTATAGATTATCGTATCTTATCAACAAACATGATTGTTCACAAGATCGATACAAAACATTTCAGCAACAGTGTTTACGGTGGGGTTCTCTAATTCGCAAGCAACCTCTTGTAAAAAAGAAAAAAAAAACTAACATTCATGGCAGCAAATAAGCAACATTTTCTGTTGACTTCCGTTATAGAGGTAGCAACCACAAACTGCTGCAGGTGCATCAACTATATGTGAGCATTATATTGCATGAATGGGCCAACATCCATAGTGAAGGTGGGTTATATGGGTGATGACAACCGATTGCCTGTTTTTAGACACTTAAAAATTATGGGAAAATTATGGCTATACGTAACCTTTTTCAAATACTAACGCAAAATGAAAGATTCCGATACTTTCACCTGTGTAACATATTCATGTTCAGTAAAAAGATAGAAAGGACGCAGAGAAAAAAATATTAATAACAGCACAGAAATAATGACAAAAATTGTAAGGAGAGAGAGAGTGTGTGTGTTTTTGGATAAGTAGTAGCCTAATAGACGTAGCTAGCGAATGATTTTATCGCTACATATTGTTTGGCGTTTTTTTTTTCTTTTTTTCTTTTTTTGCGGTGTGAGGTTACAGCAAGAAAATGCGCTGTGAATCGAATAATCTTCTACCGATCCAGTTGTGATGATTGTTAATGTAGAATGCCATGTCATGAAAACTATTAATCCACAATGTTATGGTGTTGACACTTTTTAAATTAAGATAACAGTCTGTACCAAAGGTTTAAGGATGACGCTACCAGTACCTGTGGTAAGCAGGCGACTTGGGACACGCACAAATGCCAGTGACTTATTCCGCACCCTACCATCTACTGCTACTGACTTAAGCCACTTGATATGATAGCCCGAAAAAGTTGTAGAACAGAGCCCGGCCATCGACAGCAGGAAACGTTACGTCATATTATAAAATTCTTTACCATGATATTCACTCCTGTCAATTTTGATCATTGCAAACTATTTTCATATGACTGGATTTACTAGCTAGCATATAGTATATACATTAAAACATTTAGAGCTTTAAACGACAATAAAACCTCTTTTTCTAAGTGTAAGTAGGTTTGCTGCTATAAATGTTAGTTTTATTTTATAAGACGTGGTTTGCAGATTATAGATCACCACCGTAAACATTGTTGCTGAAATGTTTTGTATCGATCTTGTGGACAGTCATGTTTGTTGGTTAGATACAATAATCTATAGTAATTAGTAATTCATGAACACTGACTTCCTAGGCCCTTTTACTGGCATATTTATCTCGCACATTTTACTCTCAAACAAATACTTTATAATCAATTTCGTAACGATATTAGAATATGGAGATTACTTTGTGCTCAAGAAAAATACCTGTTTCCCACTACTCCTTCCATATACCCTTACGGTGCGACTTCTGTTGGGCTTTCCATGATTTACTTGTTCAACTGCTTCGGCGTTTCTTTGTCACAGATTCCTGTTCACTCTCTAGATGGCTAAGAGAACGGTCTTTTGTGCACGATAGTACCGTGGGCATATACAGAAAATAAGCCCAGAAGGTGGCGTGGTCGGTATGGTGTTGGCGACGATTTCGATTCTCGGGCATTCCATTGAGGGATGAGAGGTGTGTATTTCTGGTGATAGAAGTTCACTCTCGACTTAGTTCGGAAGTCACATAAAGTCGTTGGTCTCGTTGCTGAATGACAACTGGTTCCATGGAATGTAAAAACACCATACAAACAAACAAACATACAGGTTTACAAAGAAGGGAGCTATTTTGATTGGTAGGTCAGATTTATGGAGCTTTCTTATTGCTGCGAGTCTGGCTTACCGAGACAGATGCTGACTGATTGGCTCCTGGGGGCTCTACCCGAAACTCGAGGGGGAGGGTGGATGTGCCATTGTCTCAGGGGCACGCCTCGTTGTTCTCCTGACGGAGGGTATCCTGAGTAACATTTAGAGTACTATATTTCCACCGAAGAATGGCCAGGGCCCTTTGTAGCGGAGACGTTACCCTGCTGTATCCTTCTTATACTCGTATTCATGTCTCTCCCGTAGAATGATTATATGGAACTTTGTGCCCTCCCAGGATGAGCTGCTCTCCCCTCCCGCTGATACCTCCTGTCGACACGTTCCTCGATGCCCCCCCTCGATGCCCCCCCACTTAACGGTAAGAATATCCATTGTTAATCAGCGTATGGGCGACTTGTTCAACTTCGTTAGAGGCGGTACTTCGGGAAGTGGCTAAGGTAGGCAATTTTCAATCCTTCAATCCATGAAAGGGGATCGTAAAGCGAGGAGGGTTCATGCTCAAGCCTGCTATATTTCTTCAGATATGCAAGTGGAATTGTATTAGAGGGAACCTTCCAGAATAGCCATGTTGTTCCCTCAGATCTGTATAATGAAATTGTAATAAATGGAGGCTTCTGCACGGGCATGCTATTTTTGTTGGTATATGTATTATGGAATTGTAAAGGAATAATGCCTCCCGCTCAGATATGTTCTGTTTCTTTAGATCTGTATAATGGAACCATAATGCAAGAAGCTTTCTGTACGGGCATTCTTCATTTATTCAAGCCAGTGTAATGTAATTCTTATAAAAGGAGCCATTCTACATATGCATGCTCTGTTTCTCCAGATCCATGTAAGGGAATCATGATGGAAAGAGGCTTCCTTCAATTCTGTTCAAGGAAGTTGTAATGGAAGGAGGCTTCTTGTGCATGTGTTCTGTTTCTTCAGATTTGTGTAATTGAATCTTAAAAGATAGGTGTTTCTTGTGTATAATATCATTTCTTGTTTGTTTACACGTACCATATAGTAAGAAATCTTCGTGTGCAGGCATAATGTGCTTCATCAGATTTATGGGAAGGAATTTTAATGGTAGGAGACTTTGCTTTCAGTCATGGTATTTCTCTTTGGATTCACATAGAGAACTGTGATGGAAGAATGTATACTGTAAATGCTTTCTCATTTTTACTTCATTTTCGTCTATTGCTTCATAGAGGTGTTACACTTTCTATATAGACATTCTCTGTTTTTTCATGTTCGATTAAGGGCACTGTGAAGGAATGAGGCTTCCTAAGCAAGCAGATCTGTAAAAGCAAGTCATAATGGAATCAGATTCCCTGTCCAGGCATGCTATTTATACAGATCTGTGTAAGAGATTTGTTACTGAAGGAGCTTCCTGCAGAGCCATACTCCATTTCTCCAGACCCGTTAAATTGTACTGTTATGTTTTCAGATTCCTGCAAGGGGAATCACAATACAAAGAAGCTTCCTGTGCATCAGATTCTTGCAATGAGGAGTTCCTGTGACGGAGATCTCTGATTCTGTAGCTTAGTACATTATCCTAAGATTGGTGCTAAAGAATCGTAATTGTGAAGGATTTCTGTGTTGACATGCCCAGTTTCTCTTTTCTCTGTTTTATATTCTTCTTGTTAGGAATCGTAACAAGTGGCTTCTCTTGTTGACATGTAGAGATTTTTCTCCAAATATATGTGAATGTATTATAATAAATGGAGGGTCTCTGTTTAGAATTTTTTTTTTTTTTTTTTTTTTTTTTTTTTTTTTGGTATTTTGCACAGGTAATGAAAAGGAAGATGGCTTCTTTTTTACATGTATAATACAATTGTAAAAGTAGGTGACTTGTGTAGACATTCTCAGTTTCTTCCAATTGGTATAAGGATAGCTTAATGGCAGAGGGTCTTTTGTGTGTGAAATCTCAGTCTTGTACAACTGTTACCTAATTTTTATTTATTTATTTTTTGTAGTTTCTTGCATTAGATGAACCATCAATGAACAAAATGATTTAAAGGTATCACACAGCTCAACATACTTAATCTTTCATGAAAAGAACGACCAGAGCTATATAACATAGCAAATAGTACCAGTACATATCAGAGATGTCACTTGAGAATAAACTGTCCAATGCATGTACTGGAGATTGTAGATAAGTTTTGAAATATGAAAGGGGAGAAAAACGTTCTCTTTTTAAGTCAATGAATCATAGAGGCAAAAACATCAATGAGAAAAACTGCAGTTATGAACTCAAATTATTTATTCAATAAAATTTATATCACATACTTCATAAATTTCAAGTGTTTTAACAGTATAAAAACCATAACAAAAACAATGTGCATATGGATGAATACATGTTTGTTTACTGAAACATCTGCTTGTTTGTCTTGTAACAAGATATAACAAACCCCCATTGCTGGGTGTCAACCAAATATTATGGGAGGTAAGAAATGGGTTGAATAATGAGTCAGTCAGACTTTACTATGGATCCAGATGAGAATCTAGAATTTTGAGATCTTTTCAGTTTTGCTGTTTGTCTGATTAACCACTTGATACTTTACTTCTAATTTAATCTTATGGAAACTGTTGAAGTCATGATTATACTATAAAGCAAATACAAAATACTGGCTTCCAGAATTATTCATGTGCGTGACATATGTCATCTATTTCCCATAACCTCCAGGCCTGACTCCACCATGGACGCCTCCAACTCCTACACCTCCATGAACTCCCCCTAGTCCTCCAAGTCCTCCTCCAAGACCTCCTCCAAGTCCACCTCCTAGTCCTCCAACGCCACCATGCACTCCTCCTAATCCTCCTAAGCCACCAAGACCTGGTCTCACACCTCCAACTGGACGCCCTCCGCTGTAACAAAGTGACAAGTTTTAATAATCAAAGTTACAAGCCAAGTGTAATTTTTTTCCAATTCATGTTCCTTGTAAAATACAACAGAAAATAAAGAAAATGTGGACAGTTTCTTACCCAAATCCACCTCCTCCGTAGGGCCTGCCTGGTTCAGGAACGGCGGCAACGCTGCACACCAGAGCTATTGCGACGATCTGAAGAGTTGATAATATTATTTAATTAATTCGAGGTTAAATGACACGAACAGAAATCTCTATAAATAAAATGCAAGACTGAAAGTTAAAGATCCAAATTAGAGTTCACCATTTTTCTCAACGATCTGAAAACTATTGACTTATAAAATCCTTGAAAATTTCCATAAACATTTTAGAAAATAAAATGAAAAAATGTATTACAAAATGAAGGTCATTCTAAGCTTAGATATAGACCTCTTCAATGAGTGCTCTCTAAGAAAACTTATTTCATTTTCAAATGACATGGCAGCAAAGATATCCAATTGGACAACGAAAAAAGTAAGGCGAGAAATTTTCCAATTTCAAATTATATGATACACTTTAAATAATATTTCGACCTATTCTAAGTTCAACCATTTTTATGAAATAGCAGATATCCTTACCAGGACGGAGGCACGCATTGTTATGTTAGGACTTCAGTGAGAGACTTTAACGCTTCAGCTTGGATGAGTGGTTGTGGGTGTCTCTGTCAGTCTCCTGCCAGCTTATATAGGCGGTCAACCTCGACCATCCTTTGCTCTTCTCCGCCCATTTTTCGGTGACTTCACACTTTCCCCGAATTAGGTTCTGAGCGTAATTGCTTCGAGGAAACGCGCTTCTCCGTTGCCGTGTTGTTAACGGATTTATTCACATATTTAGAAATCCTGAAAAGGATTATCGTCTGTAGCAGCTAATGTATCATTCTTTTAAGTCATGTTACATAGAAATTTGGCAAAAACGACAAACTTAAACTAAGCCAGGCAGCCGGCTGGGAAGAAAGATTTTTCCACCTTCATGAATTTCGCAATCCCTTGTGCACCTTTGGACCTTCCTACTATGCCTTCTCTTCTGTCAGGTTGTCATCTAACTTCACACAAAAGCCTATGTGAAATATAGAGGCCATTGTGAAATCACAACTATTTTGGAATGAATTTTATTGTTCTTTATTAATTTTAATATATTATAAACAAGATGTTATTTTTTCCTTGCAAATATAATTGTATTAATATTATAATACCTCATATAGTGTGGAGTTATTTTGTTGTTGTGCTGTTTCCCACATTATTCTTCTTGCATTATATTGCCTCTCAAATTATTCTTCTTATTTCTCACTTTTCCCCTAGAAAACTTTGGCAGATTCAAAAATAGAAATATTGTAATATAAAGCGCTCAAGAACCTTAATTGGGATACAAAATTTCCAGAACGCCATCTTGGCCATCAAAAACCACTGGAATGATAATTCGATGTGATTATTAGCATACCTTGGTTCAGAGATATATATTTACACAAAAAAAAAACCTGAGATGATTTTCATTCGAAAGTATTTCTAAATACTTTACCAAATCTAAAATGTTCTTTTCTTATTATTATATTATGATAGGAAGAAAGCCTTCATTGAGGCAAACTTCGTTGAAAAGACTGCCACCCGTATGTTGTTGGCCTCATATTTTGCATTCTCAACTTGGCATATCATTTTCTTGGTTTCAGCAGGGAAATTTTAAAGCAGCTATCCCAAGTCTTTTCATTATTCGGGCGCTTCGATGGTCCTTATTACAACTGGGAGGAGGTAAAGGGCACGAGGGGTAGTAGTTAGATTCAGTCAGCTATTTTTGGCTGACAAAGGCTCTGGGGCATTTTAGTTGTTGTTTTTTGCAGGAGTATTTATACCCGAAAATGGGTTTGCAAAGAAGAGGGCGGTTTTTTATTGATTGCCATATACAGGGAGCTCTCCTGTTGACTGTAAGTCTGGCTGACTGACAAGGGCGCTGATAGATTGGCGCCAGCGGGTTTTGCTTGCGGCTTGAGGAAGAGGGCGGATGGAGCTTTGTCTCATGGGCACACCTCGTTGTTTTCCTGAAGATTGTCGGCAGAAGGAGGGTTCCTGAGTAACATTTAGACCAGAATATACTTGCAATAAAGAACGACAGCAGGTCCATATTGCCATCTAGGATTCTGGTATTCCTCATGATCTTCTGCTGGTATTGTAGGATATTATGCTTTTCCCTCATTTAGTCTTCGTACACTAACTTTCATGTAGATGGACAGTAGTCTTCTTAGAAAGGTGAGTCGTGTCAAACCAATGTAAGAATGGGGGCATCCATTTTCAGGGGGTATAGTATTGGTAAACCACTCCTCTCTACCTCAAGGGAATGCAACTGATGGAGAAGCAGTTCTTTTTGAGGTACTGGGTAGTCCTCTGACTCTTATGATTGATCTTAAGGTCGATCGTTGTTTCTACTTTAGCAGAAGGTCCATGAGCTAGAATGATGTTTTTTAGGGCTGCCTTGTTCTTCCTAATTCTGTATTCATGTGTCCCACTAAGAATAATTATATGGTCTGGGAGGGAACAGCTCTCCAGCTGATACAACCTGTAGACGCAGTTCCACAACATCCTTTCTATTTGAAGGTAAGAATATCGGTTTTTATCGTGTACGGGCGACATGTTCAAGTTCGTCAGAGGTGGCACGCCAAGAAGAGCATTGGGAGAGGGTATACCCTAGCATTGGGAGAGGGCACACCCGACGTGGGAATTTTCCAATCTATGGAAGGGGATTGTAAATGAAGGAAGGAAGATTCCTGCCCAGGTGCGCTCTATTTTTTCAGAAATGCAAAGTGGAATTGTAATGAAAGGAGACCTTTTGCGCAGGTGTGCCTTTTCTTCAGATGTGTGTCTAATGGACTTGTAATAAATGAAGGCTTCCTGCAAAAACATACCATTTTTCTTTATATATATATATATATATATATATATATATATATATATATATATATATATACATATATATATAATATATATTATATATATATATAGAAATTATAGGGAAGTAATATAGTAATGCTTCCTGCTCAGGTATGCTGTTTCCTCAGATCTGTATAATGGAATCATAATGCAAGAAGTGTTCTATACAGACACTCTTTTATTCCATATATTCTAAATATGAGAACTATAATGGAAGGAGGCTTCCTGTACAAACATGCTGTGTTTCTTCAATTCTGTTCAAGGGAATTGTAATGAAAAGAGGCTTCTTGTGCTTAATGTTCTGTTTCTTCAGATTTGTGTTATTGAATCCTAAACGATAGATGTTTCTTATGTATATAATTCCTTGTTTGTTTACGTGTATCATATAGTAAGAAATCTTCGTGTGCAGGCATAATGTGCTTCATCAGATTTATTGGAAGGAATTTTAATGGTAGGAGACTTTGCTTTCAGGCATGATATTTCTCTTTGGATTCATGTAGAGAATTGTGATGGAAGAATGCATCCTGCATATGCTTCCTCATTTGTCCTTCATTTTCGTCTATTGGTTCATAGAGGTGTAAGACTTTCTGCACAGACATTCTCTGTTTTTTCATATTCGATTAAGGGCACTGTGAAGGAATGAGGCTTCCTTAGGAAGCAGATCTGTATAAGCAAGTCATAATGGAATCAGGTTCCCTTTCGAGACATGCTATTTTTTCTGTGTAAGAGATTTATTACTAAAAGAGCTTTCTGCAGAGGCACGCTCCATTTCTTCAGACCCGTTGAATGGTACTGTTATGGAGGGATTATTCCTGTGTAGCAATGTGGTCCAAGGGTAATCGTAATGGAAGGAGCTTCCATGCTCTCTTTCGTTAGATTTAAGCATGTGTGTCATAATGGAAGAAACGCTCTCTGATTTTGCAGCTCAGTACACCCCTCAGATGGCTGCTAAAGAATGGTAGGAGGATGTGTGTTAATATGTCCTGTTTTTTCCCATGTTTTATTTGATTTATGTTACAAATCATAACATGAGGATTCACATGTTGTCAATGTTACGTTTTCTGTTCTCCAAATATATGTAAAGATATTTTGATAAATGGAGGTTGTCTGTGTGGAACTTTTCTTTCTTTGGATCTCGTAATAGAAGGTGACTTCTTGTATAGGTAGTCTCTGTTTCTTCAAATTTGTATATGGATATCTGAATGGCAGAATACCTTTGCGTATGAAAGCACTGTTCCATACAACTTTTACCTGATTTGTTTGTAGTTCCTTACATAATATGTATACCATCAGTGAACAAAATGGTTAAAAGGGATTACACATCTCAAAAGAAAGAGTGAGCAATTTAACTTAGCAAATAGTAGCATACATATAAGATTTATCACTGGAGCATATATTCCCTGATACACGTACGTGACAGTGCAAATGAGTTTTAAAACGTGAAAGGGACGAAAAAGATTCTCCTCTTCGGACAAAATGAAGTCTAGGGGCAAAAACATCAAAAGGAAATAATTCAGAGAAACTGCAGTTATGAAAGCAAATTTTTTATTCATATAGAATTTATATCATCACAAATTGCATGTGTTTTAACAATTCAAAAACAATAACAAAACGATGCGCTTTTGGGTGAAGATTTGTTTGTTTGTTTCCTTACATATGTTTGTTCATGAGATAAGACAAAACCACATTGCTGCGTGTCAACCAAACATTATGGTAGGGAAGCTGTGGGATGAATAATGAGTCAGTCAAACGTTGAGATGAATCCAGATGAGAATCTAGAATTTTCGTGTGTTAGTGGAGGTAGAGCTCTTTGAGATCTTCACAGGTTTGCTGTTAGTCTAATTAACCACTTGATTATCTGTATTTCAGAATCTTGTGGAAACTGCTGAAGTCATGACTGTAGTTAGATAAGAGCATAAATAAAATACTGGCCTCCAAAATTATTCATGTGCTTGACATAGGTCATCTATTTGCCATAGCCTCCTGGCCTGACTCCACCATGGACGCCTCCAACTCCTACACCGCCATGAACTCCCCCTAGTCCTCCACCAAGACCTCCTCCTAGTCCAGCACCTAATCCACCTCCTAGTCCTCCTACACCTCCATGAACTCCCCCTAGTCCTCCAAGTCCTCCCAGACCACCAAGACCTGGTCTCACACCACCAACTGGACGCCCTCCGCTGCAACGAAATAACGAGCTTTTAATCATAAAATTTACGATAGTTGAGTGTAATTTTTTTCCATCTCATGTTTCACATAACATACAACAGAAAATAAAGGAAGTGTGGACAGTCTCTTACCCAAATCCTCCTCCGTAGGGCCTGCCTGGCTCGGGAATGGCAGCAACGCTGCACACCAGAGCGATGGCGACTATCTGAAGGAAACGAAATCCATTTTCAATTAAGTTTAAGTTTAATTGATGCAGTCATAAATCTTTGAAAATTAAATACAAGACTGAAAGTTATGAATTTTAAGTTGAATTTGCTGATATTCTTGACTCATGAATATAAAATCCTTAAAAATTTACATTAAGATTGATTATGATATTATACAAGAACATCTTTTTTTAACATGTTGGTCATTTCAAGTTTAGATGTACCCTTCTTCAGTGCTTGTTATCTAAGAAAAGATTATATTGCTTTGAAGTGATGTAAAAAAAAATGCAAATTTAATAACGAAAAAACCAGGGCCAGATGCTCCATTTAAAAATGTATCAGATACATCTCAAAAAATATTTCGAATTAACCGAAGAATAAAATTTTTATATGAAACAGTAGACATCCTTACCAGGAAGGAGGCACGCATTATGATGTTATTATAGGACTTTAGTGAGAGACTTCAGTTCCTCAGCTTGGATGAGTGGTTGTCGATGTCCCTTCAGCCTCCTGCCAGCTTATATACGCGATCAACCGCAAGCATCCTTTGGTCTTCCCCGCCCCTTTTCGGTGACGTCACACACTTTCCCCGAACGAGTTTCTTGCCGTTACGCGTTTTTCGTGGTTATTTCATCAACGAATTTATTCACGCATTTAGAAACCTCTAGAGGGATTATCACCTCTAGCAGCCATTTATTGTATCATTCTTTTAAGGCATATTAGAAAGAAATTTAGCAAAAAAGACAAACTTAATTAAACTAAGCTGATAAGAATTTTTCCCAACCTAGATAGGCGAAACTCCAGACACGAAGCAGCCGGCTGGGAAGAAAGATTGTTCCAGCTTCATGTATTTCGCAATCCCTTGTGCACCTTTGGACTCTTCCTATTGTGCCTTCTTTTTTGTCAGGTTGCCATCTAACTCATACAAAAACCTATGTGAAATATAGAAGCCATTTTGAATTCATATCTTTTTCAGAAAAATATATTGATATATAAACAAGATTTAATTGTTTTTTATCCTTGCAAATATATCTGTATTGATATTATAACACCACGCTTAGCCTGGAGTCACTTTGTTGCTGTTTCCCATATTATTCTTGCTGCATTTTGTTTCTCTCCAATTATTCTTCTTTTTCTTCATTTCTACCCTAAATAACTTTGGCGAATAAAATAAAATAGAAATATTGTAATAAAAAGTGGGAAAGAACCTTAATTAGGATATAAAATTTCTTGAGCGCCAGCTTGGTCCATCAATAACCACTGGAATGATACCTCGATTGTATTTTTATCGGTGCGGGGCTAAGACATTTCCTTTGACACACACACAAAAAACATCTTACCTGACTCTTATTTCAGAGTAGTTCTAAATACCTGTGCTTTAGCAAATCTAAAATGTTCCCCATACAAATATTATTATTATTGTTATTTTTATTTTGGAAGAAGACCCTCGTTTAAACATATTCTCTTAAAAAGAATGGATGTGTTTACCGAATTTATTTAATATGACAACTTTTCTTTACTTCTCATTAATATTATTTAATAGCTGGCCAATATTCATATTAGTATTTCAAAAAAAGGATGCGGGAATGTTTTATTTTTATTTTAAAAACCAGGGGTCCTGGTGGGTGGTATATCAGAGTTCGTGTTCGTGCAGAGTTCGTCAATTAGTGTAGTAATCTATGTCGTCGTCGTCGTCACTGCTTCTCCAGGACCTCTGCTAACTCGTCCCGCTTATGAACTGCCAGGAGGCCAAAACATGTCGACAAAAGAAACATAATACCAGCAGAACTAGAAAAAAAATACCAGCCTGAATACCCGACTACCAGTTATACCAGCATACAGGAGATGAACCCCACTTGAATAAGATCAGTCATCCAGCCTTCCTGTATACCAGTATACAATATACCAGTATGCCAGTTGACGAACCCTGCGCAAACACAGATACCAGAATCCCCTTTTTTTTCTAAATAAAAATAGAACATATCACATTTTTTCAATTAAATACCTATATGAATACTGGCCAGTTATTAAATAATATTTCTGAGACAATATAGCGATTAATAAGAATAGTAGAAAAGTTTTCATATAAAATTAGTTCACTAAACAGATTATTATTATTATTAATATTATTATTAATGTTGAGCTTATATTTTACCTTTTCAACTTAGCGTATGTTTCTTGATTTCAGCAGGGTAATTATAAAGCAGTTATCTAAAGTTTATTTTTTATTTGGGAGCTTCGATAGTCCTTGCTACCATTGCAAGGAGGTAGAGGGCACGAGGGGATGGATGGATAAAGATGAAGCCAGCCTTGTGTTGGCACAGGCTCCTGCTCTTCAGCAGCCCATAACTGGTGATTGATATTTGTATTCTTCACTGGGGATACCACTCGGCTCAATTTAAACCACTGGGCCAGAAATGAAAGGAAGTAGTGGGAGAGAAAGTATTATAGCAGTAAGTCCCAGTAAGTAGGAGAGCCTGGGAAGGAAGGGATAAACATAAAGTTAGAGAAATAGGATGGAAATTAAAGTGTCCATAGGGTCCTTGCTCCCTTCCCTGGTACTATCGTGTAGGTATCAGGAGAATGAGACAGCAAGGGGAGGATTAGAGAGGGAGAGGATTATGGTCCTCGTTGACTTAACAGAGTAAGAGAATGCTGGTAGTTATTTAATTGTGGCAGGTGGCAATTTGCAGTCAATGGATGAAAGACTTTGCTTATACACTAGATGGCTGTATGCCATCATGGACCTGCTCACAGAGCAGTACTTATGTGATCTGATGAAGAAAAATGTAATAAAAATGTGAGGAAGGTGTAACTAAGGCAGTATCTAGCAGGACTATTTGTTACCTGGGTGGTGGGTAAGAGCAGAAGAAAGCTGATAATGTTTCAGTGTTTTCAATTATGTGTGTTACTAATTTATTGCTGGCTAGAGGAACCTCTGTGAAATTCTGCCTGAGAGGAAAAGCCTCCGGATAGTGTGATAGGTAAGGCTTTAGGTCTAGTGGTTGGTCTACTACCTCTTCACAATACGTGCATGCTTTGTTTTCTGCATCGATTAGTTGCCAGGTGCACAGATATCCTTGTCTGGGAGGGTACAGCTCTCCAGCTGATACCACCTGTAGATGCTGTTCCTGGACACCCTTACTACTTGACAGTAAGAATATTCGTTTTTAATAGTGTATGGGCAACATGTTCAAGTTTGTCAGAGGTGGCATTCCATGAAGAGCATTGGGAGTGGGCACACCCGACGTGGGTATTTTCCAATCCATGGAAGGGGTTCGTTAAGGAAGGAAAAAGGATTCCTAACCAAGGACTCTATTATTTCAGACATTCAAAGTGGAATTGTAATAAAAGGAGGTGTCCTGCACAGGCACGATCTATTTCTTCAGATCTGTGTAATGGAATTGTAATAAATGGAAGCTTCCTGCACAAGCAAACTATTTATCTTTGTTTTTAATAAAATGGAATTGCAATTGTATAATGCTTCCTGCTCAGATATTAATGCAAGAAGCTTCCTGTACGGGCATTCTTCTATATGAATCCTATATATGAAAGTTTTTTTTCAGATTCATGTATGGAATTGTAATGGAAGGATGCTACATGTACAAACATACTCTCTTTCTTCAATTCTGTTTGAGAAAAATAAAAATGTATTGCAAGGAGGATTCTCGTGAAGAATGCTCTGCTTCTTCAGATCTGTGTAATTGGATCCTGAGGGATAGTGTTCTTGTGTATATAATTCCTTATTTGTTTACATGTATCATTTATTAAGAAATATCCATGTACTGGCATGCTGTGGTTCATCAGATTTGTGTGAAGGAATTTTAATGGTAGTAGGTTTTGCTTTCAGTCATGCTATTTTTCTTTGGATTCATGCAAAAGAATTGTGACAGTACAAGACATCCTTCATAGGCTTCCTCATTTTTGGTTCATATTGAAATATTGGTTCCTAAAGGTGTTAGACTCTGCAAAGACATTCTTTGTTTTTTTTTCTTATTCGTTTGAGGGTAATTTTGATGGAATGAGGCTTCACGTGCAAGCTTACTCATTTTCTTGAGATCCTTGAAAAAAAGTCATAATGGAAGAAGAATCCGTGTCTATGCATGCTGTTTCTTCCGATCTGTTTAATTAAGGGATTTGTTACTGAAGGAGCTTCCTGCACAGTCATGCTTCATTTCTACAGATATATTGGATAGGACTGTTATGGAAGGATTCTCTCTGTGTAGCAATGCTATGCACTTTCAAATTTGTGTAGTGGGAGTCATAATAGAAAGATTTCTTCATGTAGAGCCATGCTCTCATGAGATTCATGCATGGGTATCATAATGGGAGAGGAAGTTCCTGTGCTGGTAATCTCCAAATTGGTTGCTAGGGAATCATAATGGTAGGAGTGTTTCTTTGTTAAAATTTTCTTTTCTTTCTCTGTTTTATTCGATTTTGTTAGGAATCGTACCAAGAGGCTTCCTCTTAAGTTTCTTTTCTCCATTTGTGGGTAAAGATGTTTTGATAAATGGAAGCTTTCTATGTATAAATTTTTTTCTTCTGAGTTTGCAGTTATTGATATGGCAAATGGTTTCTTTTGGTTATTGTAATGTGATCGTAATGGAAAGTGATTCCTTTGTAGGTATTCTTTGTTTCTTCTAATTTCTATATAAACATCGTAATGGCCGAGTGTTTTTATATATGAAAACTCAGTTTTGTACAACTGATACCTGATTTTTTTTTAGTTCCTTGCATAACATCTACCATCAATGAACAAAATGGTTAAAAGGTATTACTCAGCTAAACATAATTAATGCATATATATATTCTTTCCTGAACACAAAGAACTGATCAATTTAATATGGCAAATAGTACTAGTACATATCAGATTTGTCACTGGACTTTCTAATACATGTGAATTTGCAGATGAATTTTAAAATGTGAAAGGGAAGAGAAAGATTCTTCATTTAAGGACAAAATGAAGCCCAGAGACAAAAACATCAAGAGGAAATAATTCAGAGAAACTGCAGTTATCAAATCAAATTATTTATTCTATAGATTTCATATCACATAATTCACAAAATTCGTGTGTTTTAACAATTAAAAAACAATAACAAAAACAGTGTGCTTATGGGCGGAGACATGTTTGCTTGTTTGCTGAAATGTCTGACAGTTTGTCGGTTTGACAAGATATGAAAAACTTTATTTCTGGGTGTCAACGAAACGTTAAGGGAGGGAAGATGTGGGACGAATAACGAATCAGGTAGGCTTTGAGGTGGATCCAGATGAGAATCTAGAATTTTTATGTGTTTGTGGAAGTGGAGCTCTTTGAGATCTTTTCAGTTTTGCTGTTTATCTGATTACCACTTGATACTTAGCATCTAAGTCAATCTTGTGGAAATTCTTGAAGTCATGATTATAGTTAGTAAAGAGCAAATACAAAATACTGGCCTCCAGAATTATTCATGTGTTTGTCATAGGTCATTATTTGCCATAGCCTCCTGGCCTGACTCCACCATGGACGCCTCCAACTCCTACGCCTCCATGAACTCCTCCAAGCCCTCCACCTAGACCTCCTCCTAGTCCACCTCCTAGTCCTCCAACACCACCGTGCACTCCTCCAAATCCTCCTCCCAGTCCTCCCCCTACTCCTCCGAAACCACCAAGACCTGGTCTCACACCTCCAACTGGACGCCCTCCGCTGTAACGAAATTACATTTATTTAATGATCAAATTGGCTGTGATAAAACGTAATATTTTTCCCATTTATGTAAACTACAACAGAAAATAAAGAAAATGTGAAAAGTCTCTTACCCAAATCCTCCTCCGTAGGGCCTGCCTGGCTCGGGAATGGCAGCAACGCTGCACACCAGGACGATGGCGACGATCTGAAAGATTGGCAAGAATTTCAAGTCTAGTTCAGGGTCAAATGAGAAAATCCGAAATTTTTGCAGGTCAGATAGTAGACGTAAAGCATTAATTCTAAGTTGAGTTCGCTGATATTCTTGGAGGTCAAGTGTTTGAAATTTCCAGTGAATTAATTATACATAGGAAATTCTTTTGAAATTTTTCATGTGGATTATGAAATTAAACAAGAAAATCATGTTTACCATGGTGGCCATTTTAAATTGAGATGTAAACATCTTCAGTACTTGTTATCTAAAAAAAATTTAATTTGCTTTCAAATGATTGACCCAAAAATATAGTAAATTAAATGGCGAAAAAATAACGTCGGAAATTTTCTATTCCAAAAAGGTATAAGGTACACTATTATAGATATTTCGACGTATACAAAAAATTAACATTTTTATGAAATAACAGACATCCTTACCAGGACGGAGGCACGCATTGTGATGTTACTATAGGACTTCAGTGAGAGACTTCAATTCCTCAGCTTGGATGAGTGGTTGTGGTTGTCTAGTTCAGCCTCCTGCCAGCTTATATAGGCGGTCAACAGCGAGCACCTTTGGTCTTCCCCGCCCCTTTTCGGTGACGTCACACACTTTTCCCAGAACGAGTTTCTTGTTGCAGCTGCTTCGAGGAGGCGCGGTTTATCGTTGCCATTTTATTAACGAATTTATAAACATTTTAAAGAGTAGTCGTCTCTAGCAGCTAATATGTCATTCTTTTAAATCATATTACAAAGGAACATAGCAAGAACGATTAGCTTACACTAAGCCAACGATGATTCTCCCGAACCTGGATAATTTTAACGCCAGACACGAAGCATACCGCTGGGAAGAAATATTTTTCCAGCTTCGTGAGTTTTGCAATCCCAGCTGGTCTTTGCCCCTGGAACTTTTCCCACTATGCCCTGTCTTCTATTAGGTTATCAACTCACGTTACACAAAACCGTTAAAGAGATATAGAGGACGTTGTGAAATCACATATCTTCGGAATCAATTTTAATGTTTCTCTCGTGATTTTTTTTTCTTTATATCTAAACAAGTTTAAATTATGTTTTATTCTTCTAAATGTGTTCACATTAATGTTCCTATCATCCATATCAGTCTTACTTGTAAAATACAAATATCGAAACTGAAAGCGTCAAAGTATCATAATTGGGGGACTAAGGATCCAGAGTGCCATCCTGGCCCATCAACAATCACGGGAATAAAAATTCGAGTTGATTTTTGTTTGAGAGGCGTTGTTTCGATATCATTCTTAACAGTTCTGAAGTGCTCTCTAGTTATTATTATTATTATTATTATTATTATTATTATTATTATTATTATTATTATTATTATTACCCCGTAGTGACCCTGGATTGAACAAGGTGAGTTCTTTGTTCATTAAAAATGCAACGTGCATAGCATAAAAGAAGGGAAAACCTGCCCATGGATATCAAGAGCTGTACTGGAGACAGAATTCGGTTCATTCTCTTTTTTTATGGCAAGTCTGTGTGTGTGTGTTTGTGTGTATGTGTCTGTGTGTGTTTGGGATGTTACTTTGTACATTTTTACCAATCTAATTCACACATGTCATTTGTACATGGTCATGTGAGTGGAATTTTTAAGTGAGGAATTCAGTATTTCCTAGATGTTTAAATGAAAACCAAATGGTATTTATTCCTTTTGGTTTTTATTTAAGCATCTAGGAAATACTGAATTCCCCACTTAAAAGTCCCACTCACATGACGATGTGCAAATGACGAGTGAAGAAGTTGCGGGTACGTATTCAACTTGTTAAGTGATTATCTTCTCTGTCAGTCGGTAAAAATTTACGAGGTAATATCACAGAGAGAGAGAGAGAGAGAGAGAGAGAGAGAGAGAGAGAGAGAGACTTGCAATAATAAAAGAGAACGAACACGAATTCCGTCTCTGGTAAACTCTTAATGTCCATGGCCAGGTTTTTCCTACTTTCATTTTTTGCTGTGGACGTTGCATTTTTAATGACGACGAACTCACCTTGTTTAATCCAGGGTCACTACGGGATAATAATAATAATAATAATAATAATAATAATAATATAATAATAATAATAATTAATAATAATAATAATAATAATTAATAATTAATAATAATAATAATAATAATAATAATCATAATAATAATAATAATAATAATAATAATAATCAACGCCGGAAATATGATAAAAGCCATAAACACATGGGCAGTGCCAGTAATCAGATACAGTGCTGGAATAGTGGAATGGACGAAGGCAGAACTCCGCAGCATAGATCAGAAAACCAGGAAACATATAACAATACACAAAGCACTACACCCAAGAGCAAATACGGACAGACTATACATAACACGAAAGGAAGGAGGGTAAGGACTACTAAGTATAGAGGACTGCGTCAACATCGAGAACAGAGCACTTGGGCAATATTTGAAAACCAGTGAAGACGAGTGGCTAAAGAGTGCATGGGAAGAAGGACTAATAAAAGTAGACGAAGACCCAGAAATATACAGAGACAGGAGAAAGACAGACAGAACAGAGGACTGGCACAACAAACCAATGCACGGACAATACATGAGACAAACTAAAGAACTAGCCAGCGATGACAATTGGCAATGGCTACAGAGGGGAGAGCTAAAGAAGGAAACTGAAGGAATGATCACAGCGGCACAAGATCAGGCCCTAAGAACCAGATATGTTCAAAGAACGATAGACGGAAATAACATCTCTCCCATATGTAGGAAGTGCAATACGAAAAATGAAACCATAAACCACATAGCAAGTGAATGCCCGGCACTTGCACAGAACCAGTACAAAAAGAGGCATGATTCAGTAGCAAAAGCCCTCCACTGGAGCCTGTGCAAGAAACATCAGCTACATTGCAGTAATAAGTGGTACGAGCACCAACCTGAAGGAGTGATAGAAAACGATCAGACAAAGATCTTCTGGGACTATGGTATCAGAACGGATAAGGTGATACGTGCAAACAGACCAGACGTGACGTTGATTGACAAAGTCAAGAAGAAAGTATCACTCATTGATGTCGTAATACCATGGGACACCAGAGTTGAAGAGAAAGAGAGGGAAAAAATGGATAAGTATCAAGATCTGAAAATAGAAATAAGGATATGGGATATGCCAGTGGAAATCGTACCCATAATCATAGGAGCACTAGGCACGATCCCAAGATCCCTGAAAAGGAATCTAGAAAAACTAGAGGCTGAAGTAGCTCCAGGACTCATGCAGAAGAGTGTGATCCTAGAAACGGCACACATAGTAAGAAAAGTGTTGGACTCCTAAGGAGGCAGGATGCAACCCGGAACCCCACACTATAAATACCACCCAGTCGAATTGGAGGACTGTGATAGAGCAAAAAAAAAACATAAAATAATAATAATAATAATAATAACCAGGGCACATTTTAGAACTGCTAAAAAATTATATTGGAGTTCCTCTCAAACAAAAATCAACTCAATTTATTATTCCCATGATATTTGATGGGCCAGGAAGACACTCTGGAACTTAGTCCCCAACTATGATCCTTTCAAGCTTTCAGTTTCGATATTTGTATTTTATAGTTAAGAACGATATTGACGATATTTGTTTGTGAAGTTCTCAATTAGATTTTTTTCCTAAAAATGATAGAAAATTCTGCTAAACTACGGTTGTTTTAAACATGTGGTCCAAATGAGCGCTGTCAAATCCGTGAAATTAAAGAAGGGGGCACTTTTGGTCTTTATTATGTTTATTGAAAGATGCTGGGAAATATTTAGCTTTATATTATCAAAAATACGTTTATGACCATTATTTATTGGAATTTGGTGCAGGAGGATTAATTTCGTTTCCCTGTGTTGTTAAGAATCATCGGACCACGTATCGTATAACAATAACGTTTGTGGTTTTTTTACCATTCATTTATGTTATCATTGCAAAATTATGATTTGACGATAATTAGATGGTCCGTATTGATCAGCTTTTCTATCAATTACGATAAAACTTTCTTCTCAATTGTCTTCTAACGTTTACATACAAATGTCCCGTTCAATGCATTATGTGGAAAACATTAATAATAATCTTAATAATAACACAGGACAAAGATAATTCGAAAACTGGACAAGGAGAAGGTCAGATTCATAATGTTGTCATTGGCACAAGCGTCCATGGAAACGGAAAGGCGTTATCCAGGAGTCTTACGCTCAGCGGTCATTGATTTTCGTACAGAAAATCTGGTGTTACACGGAAGGAAGGTCGAAGAATAATTCGGTTAACTTGCCCGTATACTTCTGGGTGTTGAATCCAAAGACTCGGTTCACCTGGTGTATCGTCGCGAAATTTTGCAGAAGCGAGTTAATCAACGTTAAGAAGAAAGAATCTTCGCGTGGCGGGTCGAGATTTACGTGTTGGTTGCCTACATAAGGCAAGTGATAGAGAGAGAAGAGAGACGGACGTGGTGTTTCGCCACTAGCCTACCCGGGATTTCTGCTATGACGCTTGTGACTTGAATCGAAAGGGTAAGCATAGTTTCACTTTATAGGTCTTTGTGGTACGCGGACGCGGTTAATTTTTTTGTCAGTTGGAGTGCTGCTTCGATTTCGTCAGCTAATGATAAATTTTGGTAGCTGATTTTTTTTTTTCTTACGTAAAGAGGACAGGCAAACTGTTATGGATTTTGCCTTAGCAGACAGGCAAACAGTCATGGTTTTTGCGTTGGTTAATTTTTTAATTTCCGTTCCCACCCAATGCACACACGAATTTATGGATTTAATTACATTATTACCATATCTTAAAAATACCGATAGTGCTCATGAGAATGTGCCGGTGAATGTTAAGTAAAGATTACCTGCGATATGTTTTATTAATGAATGCTAATATTTTAGCGCAATTGTTTACCGGCTTCAATATTGTGCTTGGCAAGAAAAGGAACTTTTGATAAATACTGATCCCATGCATTTGAAAAGATTCTTTAAATGGTATTAGTAACGTTCGACTTGTTCAAGCTTGCGTTAGAAGTTTATTATTGACTTTGGTATTGTTGAATTGTTTTACTTAGGCTGCGTCAGAGGTTGATAGCATTTTAACTAATTTGGTACCCGATGACAGTATTAATTCTGACCGGCAAAGTCCCTTAAATAGTAGTGAGTAGCTGTTCAATATTTACAGTAGGTCTAAAGCCTGTCCATAATGTTATAGGTCCAAGTTCTTATTTTTATGAAACGTCCAGCCTAAGTGTAGCTTGCAAGTTAAAGCTGTAGTGATTTTAATATACAAAATACGGAGAAAATACTGAACTTCTCAAAAGATTATAACTCGCTAGTGTATCTTTTTAAAGCAGATCAGGAGGTAGAATCGGTAGGCAAAAATTAAATTGCGTTTATTCCAGCTTAAACAACGGCTCGGTATTTTGAAAAGATAACTATGCTACATAGTTTGAATAGGTGGTCATTATGTACTGATACATTTGTCATTTTTAATGTTTAATGGTAGGTTTATAAACCTAAAAAGAAGTTTCATGAATATAGTTTTTTGGCAGTGTACGAATTCCTAAATTTCTCTAAGTTTCAGTTGTGTAATTAAGTCATAACTGTACTTGTTTACATTCCACGCTGCCTTAGATAGTAGTGATTTAGTTTAAACAATTTTACAACTCAGTGGGGCCACCTTTGTCGGGGTGGCGGTGCTGCTTCGGCAAAGGTGGCCCAAGGACTGTACATGGTAGGCTGCGGCCTACCATGTACAGATCCGCTCATAAACCATTTCCTTCCAGGTTCGTGATTTCTGCGTTGCTAATAAAGGAATGTGTATGAATGTTGGTTTTGTATCTAAAGCACGATTATAAAAGGTACATTTTTACACCCTGTGGTAGTTAGGTAGTTGTTAAGAACAGCTTTGCTAAATATTGCTTGACCAGGTTATGAGCAGGTTTACCGTTCAGCTCCCGGTGATTAAGTAAATATGCTACTGAAGGATATTGGTTTAATGAAAGTGTATTGTTTGAAGGCTTTCAGAAATTATTTTTCGGTGTTTCATTGGTCCAATGTTAGGTGATATAGTTTCTAGAGGCAATCAGAGCTCTTGTTAGGACTGCGTGTCTTTCTAGTATTGTAATATCATTAAAATTTGTTTGATTCTTTCAACGCAAGTTTAGTTTGTTGTAGATTTAGAAGTTGAGGATTCGTAATAAATCCCGTCTTCATTCATAACGTTGTTGGTGAAAAATATTCAAACTTGACTTAATTTCATAAACTATACATTCAGTACATTGGTGACAGAGGCTTAATATTTTCTTGGGATGAGACAGGATTGTGAAATAAAGAGCTGGCAGTCAAAAGAATAATGTTCACGAAGACCTTGACTTAGTCAGTCTGTTCGTGATGGCAGTGGTTGCTGAATACATCTGGACTCTTGAATTCCCAAGTGTGATCGACGATGAATTGGAGAAATGGTTGTTAACAGGACATTTTGTCGTACTAAAGATTGTATTGTAAGTGAAACCACCATTAATAGATTGTTTGATGATGATAATTCAAATGCCAATTCTAGTGTTTTAAAGTTTTGTAATAAGATATTTTGGAGTCCATTAATTTCATAACTATACAGAAACAAGATGACTGGCATTTCAAAATACTCGATTTTTATGTTAGTAGCCCAAAATTATAGTCTGGTATCAACAAATGTATGGTGGGGGGGGGGGGGGGGGGGGGGGGGGGGGGGGGGGGGGGGGGGGGGGGAGAAATTCTTAAATGTACCAACCAAGTATGACTATAACTTTAAAGCACAACAAATCTAATGTCATGCATAATTGAAGGACTAGCGAAGGATTATTGTATGCGTTTCACGGCTTTTGCAGTATCGGACGATCGTAAATTTTCATGAATTACTTTGAATTTGTTGGATGGATTAATGTAAATGTTCTATGCCTCCTTAGCTTTCCAAAGCATTTCAAATTTAGCTCAGTACACAAGCTCAATATTTACTGAAGTGTTATGAGAACATAATTTTCAGACAAGTTTACTTATGCGTTAATGAATTTTATTTTATGCAAATCATTTGTGTGTGTGGGGGGGGGGGGGGCGGGCATTGAAACTCCCATTTAATAGAACGGTGTAAAATGTTTTCATAATGAAGTCCATCCGGTTTCTGCGCTCACTAACGAAAATACTGATTGCACTGTAGCTGATGTTACAAAATTAATTACAGTATCTTTATAAAGAAGATTAATGTTTTAAGTATGCAGTGGCAGCCTTTAAGACGTTAAAAGTAGCGATCGCTCGGAACCAAATAAGTGAAGGTAAGTCTTTGAATGCAATCTACTTGCAATTATGGTTAATGAGTTTCCATTCTGTAGCTCTGTCCCATTCGTGTACTATGTATTTTAGGTGAAATGACTGAATTTATGCTGCAATTGTAAGGTTAATTTTGTTAGTGACTATTTTTCATCTATTACTTTGGTTTTCTTAGTTGAAATGGGATCTGTTTAGGTTTGAATTAGGTATGAAAAAATTCTCATTTTGACACCTACATTCTTTTAAGTGATTGAGCCGGACTGCTTATGATTGTGTTACAAACTTTTATTTCTAGGTACACTTTGGTTAAATAGTTTGAATTTGAGCTGTTTTTCTTTACCTGTGTTGTATTTTCTAATTTAATTCTTCAGATCCCCCAAATCCTTTTACTTAAGTCTGTTGGATAATCTAACTGTATGTTGAAGATGCAAGTAAAACCGTTGAGACAAGAGGTGGTCGAGGGTGTTTGAATGGCCACAAAGGAGGAAGTTTGGTTGGGTCAGTGGTGCAAGAAGGTTTTTGGGTAGGGCAAAAGGGGAACGTGCCTGTGAAGATGGACCACAGGGGTGGTGGGGATGTTTTCAATGAGAATGAATAAAATGGCTGGAGGAAAAGTGGGAGAGAGAGAGTGGATGCAATGTATGAGTTCCCAAGTTGTTTGGGTGTAGGGTAAAGGTCCAGGGAAAAGGTCCAGATGTCCAGGACTTAGGAGTAGGTAGGTGGCCTACATTTCATTACTCCCATAGGCATTACTACTTTAAATCCCATGGGTGGATACTAAAGAATCCCCTGTATTTAATAATAAGAGTATACTCTTGTGTATACACAAGATTTAAACTTTGAATGTAAGGGCTGTGGCTGTTTTGGGTGGTCTCAGACTCCATACTTCTCATCCTGACTGTAAGATAGGTATCACCTCCAGCTTGCGATGCATGAAGTTTGAAATGCAGATGAACTGGGATCTTGGCAGCTGCCAACATAGTTAAACTTTAGTGGGATAAGGTTACACAGCAACCCTGGGAGATGTGCTCGATAAGCTACTCTGGTGGTGCTGGAGTGTTTCAATAGGTCAAAGGACTTCTTCCAATCATGGGATCAGGAGTATGCTCCCCTAGTTAACACTGGATAAGGTGCTTATGGTACAAGAAAAAAGGTGGATTGCTCTTGAGGGTGTCTATTTCAAATTTATGGGAGTTGACTGGCTGAAACTGGGGTTGAACAAGATAGGTTTTGAAAGCCAACAGTAATACCTTGTCCCCTAGAAAAATTAACATTGAGTATTCAGTGCTTGCAATTCTGGCATGCTCATTTAAAATGTAAGGTTGTATTACTTTAGCAATCACTACGAAGTGGTAAAGTACAACTTGCTACAGACTTTAATTAAGTGATGTAAATTTCACTTTAAGTTGCTGTAAAACAGATGTTAAAAGTTTAGACAATTACTTTATATTGAATATAAAGTTTCCAAATGCTTAAGAGTTAAAGGTTAACTATCATAGGCAAATTTTCTTACAACAGGCGAATTCCAAGGTGACGGAGTTGATGCCCTAGTAACTGGAACCTGCTATTGAAGGATGCTTAGGATAAATCCGGTGAGGCAATAGGATCCTGCTTTGTGCTTCGTGTACCGGTGGCTGTTTTTATATATAAATTTAAAGATGCTTCAAACAAGAGACTTGCTTCAAACGAGAACGAGAGACTGCTTCAAACGAAAATTATTAGAATGATCAGTCACTGTTAAATTTAAAGCTTCAAATTAAAATTGTTAATAGAATGATCACAATCACTGTTAAGTATCGATTTATGACTGCTAATGCTTTAAAAATCTTAATATTTTCATTTTCACCTTAGCACGAGGCTTCATTGTCAGCGAAATTGATTAACCTTCTTCATGGTTGTATATTCTTTACTGCAAATGATACATTAAAATTTAATTATTTTTGGGGTTTTTGTTTCTGTTGTTCATGTAAGTGAAAGAAATCTGAAGGTGAAGAAAATTTAAATTTGGCTTTGAAGTGTATATTTAACCTGACGGTTACTTAGTTTGGTATACTGAAGTTAATTGGATACGTATTGGACTACCTCCACCATTTAGCACTGGGCAGAAGTACAGTTAAATGTTTTTTGGAAACTCCAAAAACATGACAAATAGTTTTGTATTGGGATTTACTACTGATGGTGTCACGAATGGTCAGGAACATGAGGTATGTAGGCACATGGAAGTCGGTGATACCAAATGGCGGCAGCAGTATATATGATTAAAAATGAAACTGGTCCAGAGAATTAAAAATGAAACTGGTCCAGAGAGATTACGTAAAAGCTTAAAGGCATTTTTTAAGCAGCAAATTGCAGTAACTTAGCGAGGTGTAAGAAAATAAAAGAAACTAAGGTATTTCGTATTAACTGACTGTCAAAGCAATGCATACCTTTTAGTGTACAACAGTTTGTACTTCGTCAGGCCTGATGTCGGAAATGACAAAGTAGTTTATCATATTGAGACACTTGGCAGATTATGAGTACACTCTCCATAATGATACTACATCCCTTCATAAGCTTAGATTTTGCCACTGGTTTTAGATGCTGTTATTAGGCTGGTAATGACGCTGGAGGGATGTTAGTATTATGCATCTTTTGCTGTAACTAGTTTGATATTAAGGTTAAAATGACACTCCAACTGTTTGGCTTTTATTATTTCAAACTGAAGTTTCATAAGTTGTTTAATTAAAATTCATCCTTCCTTAAAGCTTTTAGTTTTACAAAGTTTTAACAAATTTGTATTAAAACATTGAACCATGGGATCAATGGACGAGTGCATAATAAAATACCTATTATAAAAGTTACATTTAAGAATTGCTTTCTTCTGAAGCGAGAAAGCGAGCAAGTGCAGTATGAATTAAAAATTCAGATTCTTGTTACTGGGCCAAAACAGACCAAATAGCTAATACTTGGAAATAGACAGGAGATCAAGGGAAGTAGATAGTGAATAGTAAGTTAAGAGCGAGTTGGCGATAGGAAATTGATAATACCGAAAATAAATGATTGTATCTGCCTTGAAAATATTTCTAAGGTTGATATCACTCAAATTTAGCAACATTCTCACCAGATTGTCCTTGTATGAGGATGAAATTTCTTTAAATGTGAGAGTGCACAATAAACTTCCAATAACCTTCAATGTTAGCAAATATAAACAACTCGAGAGGAGCCTTACTTAAATCGCTTGATGCACCTTGAGGTTTTTAAAATCAAAACCCCACAAGAGCCTGTATAATTGTTACAGTTCATAAAACTGAACGCAGATTATTTAATGACTGTCACTAGGACAAAATGTTAGGACGGAAAAACAAGCACAACACCATGGCAAACAGACCGAAACTGAGTAATCCTTTTATATTTAGCTGACGCAGACGTATTTCATCTACATATTAAAAATATTTGTGAATTTAGGGACGTTTGTACAACAGACCATAAGGGTCTGTTGATGGCATAAATTTAATAAAGTGCTCAATGCCTAATATATCAAATCTGGAAGAGAGCACGAATCTTCACATGACTTCCCACTTCCAGTGAATTCAAATCGGGAGGCTAAGATGAATCAGTTACTGGTTTACTAAACTTAGAGCATCGACTGGTCGAAGGCCATGGGTCTTGCTAAAGTACTGAACCATAACTACAGGAAAAGAGGTTTAGGTCCAATGATTGTGTGCATATATTTGCCGGTACCAGACGTTTCATATACCAAAAACACTAGTTGGCAAGCTTTTTTTTTTTTTTATATCTGCTATAACCCATTGCTCAGTGCTATTTATCGGCTAAATTCTGCCATATTTAAAGTTGTTTTTTTTTTTTTTACTCTGTTTATAAGGTCCTGTCGCTAAAGATTTCAGTAACTGATTTACGAATGTTAGTAACCTGTGGACAAAGTATTTCCTCGGGTAAACTGCTATATTTAAGCCCTTAGAAACAATGTTTTAATGTAGTAACTGGTAAACGTGAGGACGAGGGCCGCACGAGGATAGTCTATTGATGTGATGTTTTGCCTTCAGAATATAGAAAATGGTGTGTACAATGCGTTGAAGGTGGGGTAACTTGAGAATTTACATTGCTAAGGTGGACTTATCCCGTCTATTGTGTATTTGCGCTCATACCCAAGGGGCAGAGGCGGATTTAGGGCTCCGCGCCTGTAAGGGCATCGCACTTCGGCAAAAAAAAAAAAAAAAAAAAATGAAAAACTAAAATATCTCAATGTGCTCAATTAGAAAATAAATCCCAGAAACCTAACTCCCAACCCCCAGCTGTGTATGGGCCCTCTTTGCCTACTCATAAATGAGAAGGGCCCTTTTAAGGTCACCGGGCTAGGCCCCGTACATCCTAAATCCGCCTCAAGGGCTGGTACTACACCTAGTTCCTCCATGTATTATAAAAACCCCTCTGAGGTTTACGTAAAAAAATTTGGAAGATTGCGGAAAATTCCTCTAATGGTTTCACTTTTTTATACACTATAGATACCATTTTCTTTATTGTTCAGCCACAAAAGTATGCATCAATAATCTATCTTCATGCGGCCCTCTCCTTACATTTGCCGATTAATTTTGTGAAACACCACTTTATTGTTCAGTGGGCAATTTTGTGATAAGCCGGGCATTTGTTAAATTATGAGCAGATTACAGAATAGCATTACATTAAGAAAACATGTACCACAGAAATCGTAATAGCACTCTTTCAATCCTTCTGTGGAACGGTTGCCAGACGTTAAGATACAATTCTAGCATTCCTGGCTTTTTATTTCCTTCATCATGGTCTTGCATTCGTGTCCATTGGTCAGTAGGCACATAGTGCAGTCAGTCTGGGGGAAAACTGCCTATTTGCCGAATCCAAAAGGTCTGTAGCCGAAATTTTCACTGAGAAAAGGTCGGTGACGGATTCGACCTCCGAAGATGCCTCCAAAGCCGCGTCCAACACCATGGGCTGGTCCTCCATGACCTCCCACACAGCCTCCAATGCTTCGAAATAAGAAATATATTTTAGTTATATATATAGTCACTAAGAAATAAATTAAACTAATTTGTGCATAAAATAACTATTTTTTGTCGTGTCATATAATTGTTTAGATTGGGAAAGTAAATCCACGGTAGTATGACTGCTTGAATGTGTTATTTAGAATATATAACATAATCAGTCAGTCTTACTACTGTGGATTTACTTTCCAGTTTATTGTTTAAAAATTTTAAACTAAAAGCCTGTCCACACGACCGGGCCTGATCGGCGGACCTCCCCTCTAACGGGCACACTTGACGGGCGAACCGTGAAATTGCCCGATGGGTCTTGTAGCACAATCACCATGGTGGTGCCCGTTGGCTTGAGCTTCGACCCTGGCAGACGTACGTTAACCATATACATTTGTTTTACTGAGCCATTCTTTGCACCATATTCTCTTCTTTTTCTTCTTTTTCATCACACACAAAGAAATTATCATGCTACACAATATCTTCTTCTTTGCGGTAGGCACCATGTTTATCGTACGCACTGAACACACTACTGGCATCACCGGGCACGCCCACCTCTCCATCGCCTCACCCGTGTGAACAACATTCACGGGGAAGCCCGCAAGAATTTGTCCGTCAAACCCGGAGCACGCCGATCAGGCCCGCTCGTGTGGACAGGCCTTAATTGTTAAACTAATTTTGCATGATTTTAAAACTAGCCTTTATGGAAATGGAAATGTAATGAATTATCTTTGCTTAGCGTCAAAATGAATAGAAAGCAATGCCTATGCATGAGAATGAATGAGGTGAAGGAATAACGAAGTTATTTACCATAGTAAATAATTGAGATAGCCGTAAAAAAACTGGCGGAAAACATTTGTGCACAATAAATCTATTAACATTTGGATGAGGGAATATCATTCCTTCCTATAAAAGACGGTAAAAAGAGTATTGTACTGTTTTGTACAGGACTAGATTATAAATTTTTATGACCATCTCCAGTTGGGTTGACCATTGCCCCTGTCACAATGTCTGTCCCACAATCTAACAACTTTGACAGTCACGTGACCGACCTTTGTTAAAATGTTCGCTTAATCACAATTTTAGTCACGTGACCTACAATCGTTGAAATGTTCACTTTATCACTTTTTGTCAATCCCGTGCCCTACCTTTTACATTAAAATATTCGTAAAAGGTCACTCATAACTTACTTCGTAATCAAGCTTAGAAACAAAAAAGGCAAACTAAAAACTTCGACTTGGAATGGTAAACTTTACCTGCCTCCGCAGGGAGGGCCGATATGTTTGGCCCCTCCGTCGGGGTGGGCGGAGATGCAGATGACCATAGCCATTACGACAGCCACTAAGAGAATTACCTGAGAATCGAATAGATCATTGGCATTGGAAAATCATACAGTTGTATATAAAAGCAACATATAAATGTATATGTTTATATATGTATATATATATATATCTATATATATATATATAATATATATATATATATATAATGTATGTATATACACGTCTACTTGCCATTCAATAATGTGATACCACAATATTGCGCTTTTCTTGACTCGTTGCTTATGATGCAGCGGCACAAGATGCGAAAAGTGGTCATGAATTACGAAAATAGCCATATTTCAACCTAAAATTTTAAAAAGAATCTGTAACTACTTTCAACTGAAGGGTATCCACGATTTCACCAAACAAGTGGCAAAACGAGACACCTTTGTTAATAAAAACGTGAAAGAGCCACTTATGACAAATCTGTATGTATACGTGACCCTTGAATTAACTCTGCATAACTCCCATCTGAAATGAAAGTATTGCATTTTGCCTGCTTGACAAATTTATCATTTGCTTATGTGGCAGTGATAATCATGAGAAGTTAACTTGAAACAGTTTTGCCAACAGTCAAAACGTAAGAAAATAATGTTATGAAACCTTTTTAAAAAATCATGAAATTCTACGAACTCTAAGGCTAACCTCATGCACATATGCATCCCCAAAACAAGTGACAGTCTTACCTGCAAACGAGGACCAGTCATGATGGAATATTATTTTTTTTTATCCTCGCTTTTGATGACTGAAGGATGGTCGCTTTCCGTACGTTAGGGTAGCTATAATACGGACTGCGTATAATCAACAGCGCCTACCTATCCCGGAGCAGGTAGGGGTGACGTTGCCAACGAATAATATTTGCAAGGAGACTTGATAACAATTTTACTGAGCTTAGATATGAACGTCAGACCAAAAACAATGTCATTTTCGATATAAGATGCATAGGCAGGTACCTTTCTCACTTTCTCTCCATTCGAGAGGAATGGTAGCTGATGAGCTTCGAAATGAACCCATTTCCAGGACGATGCTATGGTATGGATTTCTCCCCAAGGTCCGAATAATCAAGGTCTGCACCAAAACCACACGTGAAATCAGAAGCAGAGAAGATGGCGCAATTATTAGCAAGCGGACATATTTACCATTAGTCTACCGATAACTTATAAAAGCCTATTTCAAAACAATTGCATTAACAACATACTTCATACAAATAGGTAGTGACAAACAGTAAAGAACTCTACTTCAAGGCCAGAGGCATGGAGCTTTGTCCCAGCTCCGTATTAATTTGCAATCCACGATGTAGCATCAGCCAGGTGGACATGCGCTGAATACGTAATCCTGCTATGGAGGGATTTGATCAACAACAACAAAGCGAAGTGAATGAAAAGTGCGCATTTGATAAGATTACACTTATAAGATCACAAACAATGATGCTGATAATCATTGAAATTACTTGTGAAAATGGTAGTCGATTTTTACAAATAAAATGCTAGGCCTTTTTGCGAAGGAAAACCTTCTGGTTATAATGAATCTCTCGAAAAGATAAATGATAGTCTCTATTTTTAAAGTGTCTATTTTTAAAAATAAACTGCTAATAGAAATAACAAGCGGATGTCTGAGAGTGATTAGAAAAGATAAATTAGTCCATTTTCGTAAATAATAGGAAAATCATCATAATGAAAAACCTTAATATCTGTATTACTCCATTTCCCAAATTTGCGTCCTGAGGCATTAGTTTTAGTTTAAAGACTAGACTCCCGTAGAGCAGGAATAAACGAGCAGTTTTAAATGCCGTGGATCCAGCATTAGGGATGGAAAGGGGTGTAAACATCATGAAGCAAATGATAAATTAATCATGTATTTTTTTTTACCTTTTAGCTTGTCAAACAAACTGTTGGTTAACAATTTATTTGAGAAAATTAGAGATTATTAGTGAAATTTTCACGGCCAGGTAATGCCAATGAATTTATGACAGCGAGCCTAAATGAATTTTCTTACAGTGGCGAAGTTTTCTTAAACTGCTGAGTTTATTTCGTCGGTTAAAGCCCAAAATTCTTCTTTGAGTTTTATTGAAAAGTCTGGATAAGGAGTCAACAGTCACGCACCATTAGTTCAATAACTACTAAATAGCTACGTAAAACGTTTCATTAGTTTTTATCTCGGCTTTTTAGCGCCATAAAAGACTGACCGGTTCCATTTTTTTTGGAGTTTTATCCATAGTAAGGGATCGCTAATCCCAACGAGCGCTTCCTAACACTCATTTCGTATTTGGTTTTTGCAGATGGTTTACGGAAGGATGGATGCCCTAAGCTCTGACCCTCCTTGTTTATCGAGGGCTGTGAAAAACAAAAAGTATAACCGTAGCTAAGGATAGCAATGGTAACTATAAAGGATGAGCTCGGGGCCATAGTAAATTTCTTCTGCAGGCATTTGAATCTTTATATAAAACACACACACGCGCATACGTACGTTTTAGGCACAGGCGTATGGAAGGACATGCCGCATTACATGATTTCTTTATTCACTTACCATCTTCAGGCTGAAAACAGAAACTAAATATGACATTAACACAAAACACTTTTAAAAAACCAAAGTATTAAATGCTTCTAAGTAATATTACGAAATAAAAATCTCAAAGAATAAGGAAAACACCTTACTCAGGTGGAATCCTGCTGTTCTGTGTCAGAACGGTGGAAAAGCCATATACAGCTGAAGAACAGGGTGACGTGGCTTTACGCTAAATACAAAGGTACTAAGGTGACATGGTTGTTTAGTGAGGGCGCCAGTTTCTTAATTGCCAAACTTTCAAGAATGTGGAGGTGGTGTTTATATGGTGATGTCATAATGACGTTAAAGTTATTATATGTCTGTCCTAGAGATTCTGGCGTGATTCATGATATTAGATTGTTCGGGGCTGGATAATTATTTGCTGCCCGTTCTGTAACTTATGCCTTTATGAGCATCGTATCTCACCTTGAGCAACCGGCGCGTACTTCCTACGCAGGTCTGCTGATAACATCAAGATTGCATCAAGATGGGCAACTTCTCTTTGTGTTTAGGGAGCCACCGATAGTTCTAGGATTCACACAAGTGAATCTGGCATCAACTGCTGGATATTGGCGATTTAAAATTTGCTTGAGATAGGGTAAAAACTTCCTATCAGTCATGTATGT
Source organism: Macrobrachium nipponense (assembly GCF_015104395.2). Taxonomy (NCBI): domain Eukaryota; kingdom Metazoa; phylum Arthropoda; class Malacostraca; order Decapoda; family Palaemonidae; genus Macrobrachium; species Macrobrachium nipponense. The sequence continues at coordinate 94,655,554 of NC_087200.1, read as the reverse complement.
AAGGTTATTTGACATATCTTAGTTTCTGTGCCTAAATGCACTGCACCAGGTGGATGGAAAAAAGTTAATGATACGTTGGTATTAGAAAATCCCTAAAGAAATTTGATTTCAAGAAATAAAAAATATAATATAATCTAACAAATTCTATTGATTTTACGAACAGTATTTAATGCCAGAACTCTGACCTTACCATGACAAGCTTCGATTTTGAAACACTGTTCTCTAATATCCCAGTGGAGGAAACTATTTACTTTACTTTAGATATTATTTTTACAGAAGATGATTCCATTTATAATGGCTTTAAACGTGATGATTTTAGAAAATTAGTAGAATTAGCAGTACGGGACGCTGCTGTCATTTTCAATGAACATGTTTATTTGCAAATAGAGGGTGTGGGTATGGACAACCCTCTAAGCTGCAAATTCGCCAATATTTTTATGCTCAAATTTGGAGGGGAATGACTGGAAAATTGCCCTTCTTTTCCTCTTTGTTTAAAGTATATGTAGATAGCACCTTTGTTTTGTTTAAAGACAGGCATCATAGAGAGTCCCTTTTACAATATGCTAAATCTAAACACTGAAATCTTAAATTCCAGTGCGAATAAGATCATGAACAATTAGCCTGTTTAGATACAATGATATTCCGTAAAGACAACTGTTTTAAGAAACCTACTTTTACCCACGGTCTAGTGCTTTTACCATCTTTGGCCTAAATTTTAACACTTTTGCTTTTATAATTTTAAAGTAAATGTTTTATCTGCACTCATCCACAGGGCTATAAACCTAACATTCAGTTGAAAATTATACCATGATGAGATCAAATTTCTTGAGGGATTTTTTAATACCAACTATTATCCATCGGGTCTACTTTTTAAATATATTGAGAAAACTTTTAATAACTTTTTTTCATCCAACTGGTGCAGCGCATTTAGTTGATGCCAGATTCACTTGAGTGAATCCTTGAACTATCGGTGGCTCCCTAAACACGAAGAGAAGTTGCTCTTCTTGATGCAATCTAGTGTAGTATGTTTATTCAATGGCTGCTGATGTAATCAGCAGATCTGCGTAGGAAGTACGAGCCGGTTGCTCAAGGTGAGTTATGATGCTTATACAGGTGTAAGTTACGGAACGAGCAGCAAATAATTCTCCAGCCCAGAACAACCCAATGTCAGGAATCACGCCAGAAAATTATAATAACTTGAAGGTCATAATGACATCATCATATAAACACCACCTCCGGGCTCTTGGAAGTTTAGCAGTTAAGAAACTGGTGCCCTCACTAAACAACCATTCCACCTCAGTACCTTTGTATTTAGCATAAAACCACGTGACGGCATCCTTTGCCTTCTCTTGACTTTTCCACTGTCCTGACACGGACCAGCAGGACAATACTTGAGCAAGGACTTTTCCTTATTCCTTGAGATTTTTATTTTGTAATTTTACTTAGAAGTGTTTTATTTGTTTCCTTTTGAAAACGTGTTTGGTATGAATGTAATATTTATTTTCTGCGTTTAGCCTGAAGATGGGACTTTGTCTTGGAACTTCGCAAGTGAATAAAGAAACCATGTGATGTGCCATGCCCGTCCATATCCCTGTGCTTATCTCACCGATGATTAGCCTGCCTATGATGAGGACTATCAGTTTTTATATTCACTTGGGAATCTGATGAACAGTGCGAGTGTATAACAAAATTTTATTACAAAAACCATCTCACACTATAACCCGTAAAAAATATTTTCAAAGCAGTGATTTTGGACTCTTTCTCCGGAATGGCTGCTATACGTCAGACGTAGTTCCAGCGTTCCAGAGTTCCAGGTTTTTCCTCCTCTTCTTTGTATCTTTTGTAAGTTTCGTCGACAATTAAACCTTTTGCATTGTCGGTTTGGAATGAAGATCTCTATTTTCCGTATCCATAAGGCCTGTGGCCGAAACCTCCATGGCCGAAACCTCCATGGCCGAAACCTCCTTGGCCGAAACCTCCTTGGCTGAAGCCTCCATGGCCGAAGCCTCCATGGCCGAAGCCTCCATGGCCGAAGCCTCCGTGACCGAAGCCTCCATGACCAATTGGTCTGTTGCTGAAGCCGCCTCCCAAACCGTGACCTCCAAACTGACCTCCAAATCTTTCAGATAGAAAACAATAGAAAAATTATGTAAAGCTACAGAAACAATAAATTAGCGAATGAAAATATGTAAACAAACAAAAATAGATAAGGATTAGGATATTTTTTTACAAGGAAATAAATGTGATAATATATGGAAGAGAGAAAATATAAGAGAGTTACATCGAAACCAAAATCATCAAACGAAAGTGGCCTTACCCGTGTCTAACTCCTCCGCTAGGGAGGGCGGAGACGCAGAAGAGCAGAGCCATGATGGCCACTAGGAGAGCAACCTGACGGCGGAGGAAATTTTATTTACATAATGAGGTAAATCTATCTTTTTCATTATCAGGTAGAATTTGCTGCATACCACACATGTATATGTATATATATATATATATATATATATATATATATATATATATATATATATATATGATATATATATATATATATACACACACATACACACACATATTTATATATATATATATATATATATATATATATATATATATATATATATATATATATATATATATATATATATTATTATAGCCACACAAACACTCACGACAAACTGGCGAAAAATCCCCTCCAAAACGTCCCCACAGAATTTTTTCGGAAAATAAGATTAATTGATCAAGACAAAAAGAGCAAAAAGAGAAATTTAAAGAAATTAATCCTAAACTACCCTATTTTTATGGCCTTCCCAAAACTCGCATAGACAACCTTCCATTCAGACCCATCGTTTCATGTGCCGGAGCTTTCAATTACAAAATTTCTGAATGGTTAGCTGGCCTCCTTTCCCTATTTTAGGCACTTTTTCTCCCAGTCACATTAAACATTCGGAAGGTTTTTGTCACAAATTCAGAGAAGCACATATACCACTTCACAACATAAAACTTTTAAGCCTTGACGTTGATTCCCTGTTCACGAAAGTACCAGTACAGGACGTTGTTCAGTTTTTGAGGGAAAAATTATCCCCCTATTCAGATAATTTCCCATTGGCGCTTGACAAAATAATAAAGTTAGTTGAATTATGTGTATCTAATAACGTATATTCATTCGAGGAATCATTCTATAAGCAAAAATTCGGGTGCAGTATGGGTTTTAACCTATTTGTACATGGAATACTTTGAAACTACAGTAATAAATGCAATAAAACCCAAATACATGCTGTGGATGAGATATGTAGCTGATATTATAACATTTTGGGATAATAGGTGGGGCAATTTTAATTCATTCTTTTCAAAATTAAACGCATTAGTGCCCAGCATCAAATTTAAAGTTGAATGGGAAACAGACAACAAAATTCCTTTTCTTGATTTTTTAATAATAAGAGACATGTCAGAATACAAATTTACCATATACAGAAAACCAACGTTTTCACTTTCATACATTCACCACTTCAGCTATCACGACATTCCTATCAAGATAGGCGTAGCCAGCAACCTATTCTTAAGAGCCTTACGAATTTGTTCCCCAGATTTCCTGGAAAAAGAATTTGAACTAATTCGTAAGCAGCCTTCTTCTTTAAGGTATCTTGACTGTATAAATGAGAAAGCAATTCCACAAAGCAAACGTAATTTTCTACCGACCCCCTCAAGACAAGACCAGAGACACACCTAACAATAAAATAAAAATTCCACACCTGGACAGGATTAAGACGGTGACCCAGACCCTCGGAAAATCTAACCCTTTTGCATTTACTTACCAAAACACCTTAGCCAATTCCCTGATTAACGTCCAACAAAAGACATCACCCAAGGACACAGGCGTTTATGAAATCCCATGCCTGGACTGTGACCAATCTTATATCGGATTTACAGGAAAATCACTTCCCTACAGATTAATACAGCATAAACGGTCAGTTAGGTATGGACAACAGAACTCACCTATTTTCAACCATATAAATGAACATATCCATAGAATAAACTGGAATTTGTCTCATATAATTTATAGCAGCAACTGCCGGTACAAGAGTCAAATGATGGAATCGGCCTTGATTAAAGAGAGGCAGGTAATGAATATCTCAAAGGGAGCATGTGACTCAAATATCATCAACAAGGTTTTCATTCAACCAACGCTTAAGAAGATTAAAGGAAGATTATCAGCGGGAGTGACCTAAATTGGCTTACCTGTGGATGGACCTCTTGGTATAAATACCACCTTTTCTGTAACTTTTCTCATTCATCTACCTGAAGAGGGCGACAGCAGTCTCTGAAATATAGTCTTTATCTCTCTATATTATGAGGCTGTAATTAATCCCAGCCCTCCGGCCCTTGGATGTTTAGAGGACTCTTGTGCTAACGATGGCTGGCAATTCTTGGTTTCATCGTTATAAGTATGTTTTGACTTTTCGTATTTCTCTCACATAAAGGAGGTAAGTTGAGTATCAGTGATCGCGCTAATGTTGCTGACCAGTAAGTAAGACGAGGAAGTACTTTCTAATGTTTGTGAGTGGAACTAAATTTAAGTTGTCTTAGGGTCGTACGCAAATTCAAGAACAGAGAAAATATAATAGGATATAGAATAGAATATGTCGCAATTGTACAGGGCCTTCGTGTGCACATAATTTGATAATGTCACCCCAAACACCTAGTCAATCTTACCTGTGAACGAAGACCGATCATGATGAAGTAGCGTGGTTTCTCGAGATTTCTTCCTCTGATGGTAGGTGAAGTCTGGTTCCCATCCGGACTGAAGCATCTTTTATACAGCTACAACCGGCCAGCCGCTCATACCTGTTTAGATTGTGCACGAAGAGGCTACGTTGCCAACGAGCATATATTTTTTGCCAGTAAAAGTTTGTGGTAAAACGTTCGCACTTTACTTATTGCCTCGCAAACTCCTTTGTTTATGGAGGATTTCGTGTGGGATTTGGGGATTCTATTTAACGATGACAAAAAACATGTTTTTCTTATAACGTTTAATAACTGACGAAAGCATAAATCTCAAAAGCAACAGGCTATCTTGCATTTGTGAAAGTAAAACCAGGGAATATTGTGAGCAGGGAATACCCGTGATGCTTTCTCTCTCTCTGTCTCTCTCTCTCTCTCTCTCTCTCTCTCTCTCTCTCTCTAGTTGTGCGAGAAGACCAAGTTGGATTTGAATTTGGCATGCTTGGCGTAACTTATTTTAAGGGGATTTTGTTTCACAATTGGTTAAGTCAGCAGATTATTTAGACTGATTTATCCATCAGGCTGAAAATGATGACTTTCCCCAAAACAGATACAAAAGACAAGTAACCATGGAAACCATGAGCAGCCCGATTACTGAGCGGAACTGCAGAACAGTTTACTCGTATGGTACTCAGAAAATTAGCCAAGACGTTTTCCACACAGTAAGAGCAAAGTGAAGAAATGTATATTTTCGTTTTATTGCTGGTTTTAATTTCACTCTGAATTGATTTTTATATGAACAAAATGACTAAAATTTTTGACGCTGCCTTTTTTTTCCTGCCAGCTACTCTCGTATTCTTTATCAAACCTATAACCGTTTCCTGTTCCTTCATTCATCCTATCCAGCGATTTTCTCTGAAGTTTGTCAGTGGATGAATTTTTCTCTCTCTCTCTCATAAGTATGTAAGTTGTGACAGCAATACCCAAACTGAATCCTAATGGAAGAGTAACATCCTCCATAAGTTCAAGTTGAGTTCAAGTTGGGTACAAGGTCACAGTTGGTCATCTGAAGCACGTCGTAATTAATGTTTAAAATGCGATCTGAACTTCTCAAAGGTCAAATGAACTGGGTGCGAAGTTTATCCCATGTATGGTGAGTCAAGCAAAGATGAACTATATATGCCCAGTAATCATGATTTTCCCTAGTGTTATTCGTACAAGAACCAAGTCTTATTTCATTGTCTTTCTTATGAAGATCCCATAAACACTAAAAATAAAACAGATGCTTTAGGAATCAGAGGGTCAGGTATTATAAAACTGAGAGTTGTAAAAATACAGTAGAAAGGTTTTCATTACAAGGAAGGACAACAACATAATCAGCTTTTACATTTATTAATTTCCTCATTATAACCGAACTGACTAGACAGTCTGCAATCATAAGTAGGCTGATGAGTTATAACTAACAGGAAAGCAATATATTATTTCGTGAAATCAGAAAATTCTTAAAATCACTGACTGAGACATACATGACGCAAAATGTGCATTATTTTTAGTACGATCATCAACACGCCTGTGATAGTCATTAGATATATACGTATGAAACAAAATGGGAGATATTCAGCACAACAGTTGCGGTAGTGTAAGTGACATGTTTGTTATTCCATGAGACAAGAGGACGTAAACCTTAAGACAGGTTCAGATTCCTTAATTGTCGTAGAGGCTTGTTTTTGTACCGTCTGCTCCTTGGCTTGGCATCTTGCGTTCGTGTGCACTTTCTCCGCATTCGTAACTGGGTAGCGAAATATTCTAACTTTCTTCTTCACATTTTACCTTTAGGCATCAGCTATTAAAATGCTTTATGCTATTACTGGATACCACAAAAATGGAAGCAATTTTTACAAATCATTCAGGATTACGTTGAAGTATAACAAGGAAGGGCTTTTAAGATAATCAAAAGTCAGTTCATTATACATTATGAATGCGTTCTTTATTATTGTACTGTTTCCCTTACAGATGTCGGCTACGGAGAGAGAGAGAGAGAGAGAGAGAGAGAGAGAGAGAGAGAGAGAGAGAGAGAACAAAAAAATACAACAACGACCAATGCCGCATTCATACTTAAGCATCAGAAAACTTTTATAACATTACCTTATTCACAAACTCCATAAACTTACATAGAGGGCCTATCAGTAGCACAAGTAATCCCCTGCACGCACGCACACACACACACACACACACACACACTCCACCTTTCCCTTTCATTGACTACACTAGCGCTTGCTTGATATAATATTCCTTCCTTTCCGGTACTCGTTTTTCTCCGTGTATCCAGGAATTCCACGGTCTTCCCCTTCCTACTCTCCATCCTAACATTTCCGTCTTATATTTTTGCTCAAACTATCGATTTTCATTCTTTCCGCACGACCAAACCACCTCGAAATAAATTTATTACTTAACGAAAGTATTTCCACATTTCTCACAATCAGCATTTCTCTTCCATAGCGGAGAACTATCGCAACTCTCACATGAAAGGTTCGAAATTGCTTACTCACCGAGGATACAAATTCGGATTGGGACCAAATATGAACCAAATTATAGCTAGTGAATCTGTGTTTAACTTTTGTAATGTGTCAGTAACAATGACCTACTATTCGTCCTTCATATTAACATAGAACGCTCCTATGTTTTCAAGGTCTACAACCTCAGTTTCTAGAGGAGTCAGTTTTATGTGCTGCACAACATACTGTGCTCTTCTTGGGAACGAAGTTGAAAGACAGTATCATTTTTCTCCTACAAATTTTGTTTGTTTGTCTCTGTTCCTAGAAGTTTCTGATTAGCTTTCAACAACTTTTAAAAACAAAACATAATTTGTACAATCAGATTATTTATAACGTACGCCAAGTAAAGCGCAAATTATTGTTTATCAATTGCGGTTTTAACATAGTTAATATTTATCGATTAATTCATGAAAACAGCATTAATTCTTGACTTTATGTCAGGTTATATATTCACTTGGAGATTTAATAACAAATACGGAGATTCACAATCTGCTTTTTATCAGAAAATTATCGTCACATCATAAAGTGCTAGACCACATTTCCAAAGGACTGATTTTGGAATCTTGCGCCGGAGAGCTTCCATACAAAAGATGCAATTCCAGGGTTCCAGGTCTCGTTTTCCTCTTTGCATTTTTTTTTCGTGGACCAATAAACCTTCCGCGTTGTCGGTTTGGAAGGAAGGCTCCTATCCTCTGTATCCGTAACGCCTGCGTCCGAAACCTCCAAATCCTCCACCGAAGCCTCCATAACCAAAGCCTCCACCAGATGGCCTGTGGCCGAAGCCGCCTCCAGAGCCGAGACCTCCAAAACCACCTCCGAAACTTCCAAACCCTCCAAAACCGCTTTCAAAGCTTTGGGATAAAAAGAAATAAGTGAACTTAGTGAAGGAAACGATATTTCATCAGCGAAAGAAACAATAAATGAGCGATTACGAATGTGCAACTCGACAAGAATAGATATTAAGGATAAGTGGACCAGCAAATAAAAATATTATGTGCACGAGAGAATAATTGCAATACATTCTGGAAGCGAGAGAAAAAACGGTAATGAAAGCACAATGAAAATAATGATAAAAAGTCATCCTCGTGAAATAAAACTGAATGTTGTAGTAACTGAATACAGAGACAACAACAACCGAAAAATGGCCCTACCCTACATCAGAAGAGCAGGGCCGTGAAGGCCACTAGGAGAGCAACCTGACGGAGATGGAAATTTTGGTTACATTATGAGATAATGGTCCCATTTCCATGATCAAAAACAAGTAAAATGAATATGTAAGTAATTCAGGCAAACGCACACCCGCATACATACATACATACACGTACGTATGTATAAGTGCTTATGTGTGCATCATCCTCAAATCTTCATCCCTTTAAACTGGTAGCTGATACATCGAAGGTGCAAAGTACATATGCAACCTGCCTCATACTTTAAGTCATATCTGTTACTAGGGTCATTCAAAAACTGTATTGGTAATATCTTTTGGCGCTTTCTGCTGAAGAGCTTAAAATCGATACACACCTTTGTTCTTAGGTATGTGAACTATTTCATCTTTATAACAGCTCGGAGTTCAATGATGCTTTTCTCTTTAGTTTATGTTATATACTTGTCTTTCAGGTAGAGGAGACTAAGTCACATTTTGTAACCGATTTAAAGTTAAGCTGTTAAGTCTATGACCGGTTAGTAATGTTCCGGGTAATACAATCTAAATAGGAATTTTCACTGTGGGAGAGCTTTTATAAAGACAGCCTCCTTCCCGCCGCACCTAACCTGTTTGAGAAGTGATGCCAACAAACGTATTTGCAAGAAAATGCTTTGTACTTTCTTTCCTAGTATGGGTGCACATACAAGTCTACAGCAGAGATGCTCTCGAAGTTTTCCGCAGAAGGTATCCATAATTCAGGTGTCTATGAAAGAGATACTTTCGGATTTGATAAATCTTTTTGTATATGTAAGAGGGGCGATATAATAAGTTAAAATGTTGTGTTTGCTGATTATGAAGACGATTATCCAGAAGGATATTTTGACTAAGAAAGAAAAACCAGGGAATATTTTCAGGGTGGGAATTCTGATGAAAATATTCGTCAAATCGATAACTATTCTTCGATGTGATAAACCAGTTATGTCCTCTGGTTTTTTTTAAATTTTTCTTTTCTCCTTTCTGTCTCCTGTCCTCAACAGGTGGTAACAATGATGTAACCAACAATTGTAATTAGAGGGGAACAGGCAAACAGTAAAGTTCAATGTCACAGACAGTTGATTGTATCCCGTTCGTAAAATTTGGCGTTTTTAGTGAGCATCCCGCGGTCAACAGAAATTGAAAATAATAATAATAATAATAATAATAATAATAATAATAATAATAATAATAATAATAATAATAATAATAATAATAATAATAATAATAATAATAATAATATTTGAATTTTACAGATAAACTATGATACCATAGTCATCAAAGTCATTAACGATTCTCTCTCTCTCTCTCTCTCTCTCTCTCTCTCTCTCTCTCTCTCTCTCTCTCTTTCTTGAAGCAAGCGAGCTTTCGTCTGGAGCTGCTAGACATCCTCGGGCTTGGTGTGGTGTCCGTCCTCCTTATATTTGGGGTCGACAGCAGGGGGTCTGCCCCATGCTGATCTCCTATTGGCTGGTGGCGGTAGGTCTTCGTTTTCATTGGTGGCTTGAGCCACTTTCTCCGAGTTGATGGTTGCGATGTTCCTGCAGCCAACGAAAATCAAATTAGCCATGACGTCCCGTATCGTAGCGAAATGCCCATCAACGTAACCGCGCCGCTCAGGAGGTCTGTGAGCAAGAGCCCGTGCTGACACAAGGTCAGCTAATCAAAAACAACAACACACCAAGATCAGTCCACCCTCAGCTTCCCAGCCCGAGGATGTCTGGCAGCTCCAGACGAAAGTTCGCTTGCTTCAAGAAAGAGAGAGAGAGAGAGAGAGAGAGAGAGAGAGAGAGAATCGTTAATGACTTTGAATAATAATAATAATAATTTTTATTTTCAGCTCAAGGCCATATGCATTGGATATACAAAGAATAGGAATATACAAAGAATAGACAATAACAGTCTAGATACATAAGATATCATGATAAAAAAAAAAAACAAAGATTAATCGGCAATATCCATACTTGCTGAGGTAGTATAAAAGATGGTAATCAGAATAATGGTCATAACCGTACTAAGATTAAGAATAGTTAAAAAATTTGAATGTAAAAATTCTATTGATTATAATTACGGTAATAATGAAAAAAGGAAAATACCAGTAATGACAATAATCATAGCAATAAAATAATAATGACAGATTCTGCAGATGACATTTTGCTAAAACAGAGATTAAGTCATTTAGGGAACAAACGCCTCATGTTCCCATCTTCCCCACAATTTAGATTTTCTTCTTGCCTCACTACTTAGGATGCTTTATGTGAGCGAATCGCTGCTGTTTCGCCGTCGGGTGATCAGACTGGACATCGTTCGCCTTACAATGATTTTTAATTGTCCAGGTGGTTTTCTGTGAACATCTGCGTGGCGGAGTGGTAGCGAAGAGTGTTTGTGAGGCGTCTCAAAATGTCATTGTGAACAACAGTGATACGTCTCTTGGTCTCCCTGGTGTAGTTCCTCAGCAGGGAGCACCCATAGAGCGGAAAAGCAGCAGTTTCAAGTCTCGGTGACTGAAGGCAATCCTCCTTGCAATCATGTTGCCAGTTGCACATAGTTTACGACGTATCTTTTAGGTCGTCCGTGATAATGTGACCCAAATACGGAAATTCGTGCACGAATTCCAGCCGATGATTTCCGAGGAAAAATTGTGGTTCTGCATTTTTTTCAAGCGATCTCGGGAGCAGCGACATGCACTGGGTCTTGGTTTCGTTGTATAGCATATGAAATTCCTCTGCATATTGGCAGCAAGTGTCGATGAGTCGTTGGAGACCTTGCACTGATGGGGAAATCAGAACCATATCGTCGGCGTAACAGGGGTTGTTTATACTTGTTTCATCGACAGTGCATCGGATTGGGAGTGAGTTCAGTTTGACATTCAAGGCATCTGTGTACGTATCAAACAGGTATGGAGAGAGAATGCCCCCTTGCCGAAGCCTGTTTAGGGAGCCTAAGGTATACGACAATACGTTACCCCATTTGACACAGAATTGCTGTGTGGAGAACCAGCAATATAAAATGCCAATTAAATATAGGGCTGGGCCTCTTTTAAGCAGCTTCAGGTAGTTTACTCTATCAAATGCTTTTTTCACGTCCACAAAACATAGGAAAACAGGAGACGCTTATGATAGGTAATAGTTCAGCAATTCTTTCAGTATGTAGATGCAGGTATCGGTTGAGTGGTTTGCTTTAAATCCGAAGTGGTTGTCAGTGGTGTGTAGAAAGGGGAGAAGTCTCACTATAAGAACCGACTCAAGTAACTTCGACGCGATTTTTGTGATTGCAATCGGCCTCTAATTGCCAAGGTCAGCTGCATCCTTTAGCTGGTTTTTGATTAATGGTATCAAGTGAACTAAGAGTAGGGAGTCTGGAAGAAATTGGTGAATTATACACGCATTGAATAAGGCAGCTTGGAAAATGTAGATTATTGGATGGCAGATTTATTATTGGGTAGGCTGATGTTACCTGGCGTAATACGATCTGCAAAATGAAATTAAATGTTTTCAGCAAGGAGGTTATCTACATCCCTTCGGGAGTCATGATTGTTTATGCTATTCAGGATATGGCTGAAGTGGTCGCCCCACATACTTGCGATTGCCTGGTCATCGACTGCTTTCCCTACTCTCTGTGACAGCTTTTTGGTTTTGGGATTGAAGGACTGGATATCTTTCCAAAGACGAGGATAATCACCGGATTCTAAGTTTCTAGACATTGCATCGACTCTTAATTGTTTTTCATTTAATCTGCAGTGCTTAACAGCAAGTTTGAATTGCGCTCTCGCCTGTCTCATTAGTAATGCAGTGTCTCCTCTCGGGCTACCATTTTGCCTCCACAGTAAAAACATTTCTCGTGAATATGAATACAGATCTTTAACCAAACCTTTCCATCCAGGTATATGACAAGAATCACCTTGACGAAATCTAAAAGTAGCCCTGCCCGAAGCAACCATAGCGGAAATTATGTTCGAATAGAATTCATTCAGACCACTCCTGTAGTGGTCATTTCTACAATTTGTGTTAGTACAAAGTAAGACGTCTGCAGGTTGAACTATTGACCACAACATGGTTTCCGTGGTCGCTCTAAAGTATCTGGTGTTCTGTTCGTTTTTAAAATACCAGTTTACAGCTGGTGGGTGGTCAGTTAGGGCGTTCACGGTAGGGAGGGGTGGGGTACTGAATGACACCTGTAAAGGGATGCGATCGTAGCCCGTTGTAAGGTCGTAGCGAATATTGCAGGTGATAATAGAATCATGAAGTTGTGGAGATGTGAAGCAATGGTCCAGCCAGGTGGTTGTAATTATGCCAGCTCTATTTTGTATGTAAGAATAGGAGGGGGGGAGGGAGGGAGGAGCATTACATCGCCAATATGGAGAGCATGATTTTGACAGAAGCGAGTAAGTTCATTATAAAATTGTTTGTGGGATGAGAATGAAGGTCCCCGATTATACAAATATGATCAGCAGGAGAATCGTGAATAAGATTGTAACTCACTTAGGATCATGCAGTATTGATCAAAATTATTTTTATTTCCCCAGAGTACATAAACATTATTAGGATTTAAGAGTCCCGGGCTGTCACCTGAAGCCCCAGCAATCTGTCACTCCTGTAGAGCTTCACATTTACCATGTTGTCTAGCAATTTGTGCCACAGGACAGAAAGGCCCCTTTTGGGCGACCGGCTACGATTTGATCTGTAACTTGCACCGATGAAGTCGAGAAGGTTCTGAAGTCTTTATGTATTGATCGCAGACGACAAGAAAATGTTTTTAAAGTGGAAGTGTTGGGTATATAATATTTAAAAATAGTCTAGATCTATTACTTAGTTCATTTTGAAATTTAGGAATACTTTTACCAAAAATATTATTATTAGAGTCCATTGTTAAATAAGATTGTTAGCAGAATATTAGTCCCTTTGTGTAAATATGTGGGGATGGGTGATGATGCGTAATAGCAAACAGAATTTACTGCTGTTTTATTCCACGAAGCCTACAGCCTCCGGAAATCACTTGGTCTCATCATCTTAGCATAAAGCACGTAGGAGGATATCACTGTCAGTGTGCCTCACGTGGTTCACTGTAGGCATTGTTGAAGGTTGTCTGGAGCGTTCCCTCGACCTAGCTGCACGCACTTTTAAGCCGTTAACTTAACTTCCATTCCCATTTCCTTTCTTCAATTTTACTGTCGAACTTCGGTAACTATTACTTTTCGGTGCACCTTTAGGATTTTCTCCAAGTTCCACCTGAAGATCCTCGTACTTTGGATCTCTTCATCTTGCTGTACAACCTCTCCAACCTTACATTTTTTACTATCTTTAGCGCTGAATGATCTAAACAGTACCCTAGTTGTTAGTATGGCAGCCAATAACTCGTGAATCATGGCACAAAATACGTCAGAGTATTTGAAGCCATGTTTTCATTAAGATAAACCAAAATGTCTGCGACAGTCATCAGATGAATGTGAATGAAACAAGATAGAAGATAGTAGATAAGAAGGACAATAATTGCCACAATTTCTGGACAGATGTCAGGGAAGAGATGTAAGAAACGACGCGTCTTAGCATCCAGGAATGGAGAAAATACATGCAGGATAAACATGAAAGGTGATTTATGGGTAAGAGGGTTCTACATAATGCTGACAGGCTTGCTTATTAGTAGGTGTACGAAACGGCTGATGCTCTCGAAGATTTCTGCAGAAGGTATCCATCCACACATCAGAATTAGAAGTGTGAATGCGACAGTGATCATTCCCTTGCATTCTTTCGGGAGCCAATTATATATATATATATATATATTATATATATATATATATATATATATATATATATATATATATTATATATATATATATATATATATATATATGTGTGTGTGTGTGTGTGTGTATGTATATGTATA
>NC_087200.1:94616217-94636217 GCF_015104395.2 Macrobrachium nipponense | reverse complement strand
TCATTCTCCAGTGAGTACAGCAGTGCCTGTCTCACTGCTGTTAATTCTGTCTGCATAGTGGAGGCGTGGTTGGAGGTCCTCCAGCAGGCAGTGAAGTTTCTTGAATATACTGCAGCTCCCGTAATTTGATTCTCAGGATCTACAGTGCCATCGGTGTAGTATGTTTGTGCCCCTATGGTCTCAGTGTTTCTGATTGCTTCATAGGCTGCAGCTCTTAACTCTTCTTTTGTGCAGTCTTCTTTTGCTCTTGGCAGGCTTGTGTATTTATATATTGCAGTGTCCTTCTTCCAGGGTGGTAGATGTTGTGTGCCCTGTGTTGTGTCTGGACTTAGCTGCAACAGTGTCTCTGCCATGCCTTGATATTGTCACTTTGGTCTTTGCCATAGGAGCTCGGACTCCTCTGAAGGCCCTAGGCAGCTTATATAGTGACAGCTTCCTTCCAGCCACGCCTACCTGTTCTAGTCTGGCGCTCGGATGAGTCGTCGAGGAGGCTAAGTTGCCAACTAACCTAGATACAAGTAAATGTTTTGTAACTTATGTTTATGAAAGATCTATTTCCGAATCTGATAAATCTATTTGTGTATGCGAGAGGGAAGATGCTATGATTGAAAATTTTACGTTTATCGTTATTGAGAAAACGTATCCTGCCGGATATTGTGACTGAGAACAGTAAAACCCGGGAATATTGTGGATGGCGGGAATACCGATGGACTTATTTGTTAGTCTGATAATTGTTTCCTGTCCCTTCTATATGATTTTCCAGTGATGTCCCCTGAGTCATTTTGGAGTTTTTTTTTTTTATGACTCCTCCCCTCGGTAAGTAGAGACCACGATGCACACAACGAATAGTACTAGAAGAGCAACACACGGCTGGGGTAAAGTTCAAGGTCACAGACAGGTGATCGGGTCCCTTTCGTATAAATGTAAGATTAGACTCAAAATTCTCAAAGGCAGAGTGAATCAAATAACTAAGTCTGAATAACATTTGCCATGGACTTAAGTAAGAATAATTGAATATCTGTAAGTGATATTACTCGTGGATGAATCTGTCCTTGACTGAAAAAAATTTCTTAGCACATCTCTTACTCAGCAGAAAAAGGTGTCAAATTTATATATATATATATATATATATATATATTATATATATAGGTATATATATATATATATATATATATATATATATATATATATATATATATATATGTATATATATATATATATATATATATATATATATATATATATCTATATATATATGATATATATATATATATATATATATATATATATATATATATATATATATATATTATATATGATATATCGAATGTATAAGAATGGTATAAGTGTGGCGCTTCTTATAAAAAATTTCCGACAGAAATCAGTCCCTTTGTGCAAAACGGAACGGGACTGATGATGAGCAATTTGTTAACTTGAATTAATTCTGCAACGCCCTTTAGTCACTTCCTTTATCATCAAAAATGACAATTTTCTGTTACAAAAACAACTTAATCAAAGCTGGTCTAAACAAAAAGGAAATTTGGATGGTCAAAAGCAAATCTATTATATCAATAATAATTATACGCATTTATAGAAAATTCACTCTGTTATCCAATACATTTTTCTGTTAAGGACAAGCAAAAAAGTAAAGTCGTTCATTTTGAATTTCGTTACCCTTCCTTGCGGAATAAGCTTTTCTCAAAACAACCAGTTTTCTCCTCAATTCGTGTGTTGCTTCCATGTTTGTTCGTGTTGTCTGTTGCTCTTGTGTATTCGTCATCAAACCCTTCACCGTTTCAAACCTGACTTACCCAGTCGTGTTCTCGATGAATTTTCAGTATTTAATTTTGTGGATACTTTCCTCGGTAATGACAACGATACAGACAGTAAATAGCAATGGAAACATAACAGACAGTCTGAGGAAATTTCAAGGTCACTGATATTTGACAGAATTCCGGCCGTAATGATGTAAAATTTGAGGTAAAATTCTCAAAAGTAGAAAAGCAGAAATCGATACGTCTGAATTGCATTTAGCGTGGATTCAAGTAAGGAACAATAATTACTCGACTAGTAATAATTGCAAGTCATATTACTCGTACAAGAGTCCGGTCTTGAACCTTGAGGTTTTTTTTATGAGAACTCTGAACGCAACAAATCTTTTTAGAAAATTCGTGTAAAATAGAGGAGTTGAGTCTTTAGGGGTAAAAAATACCTTAAAAGTAAAACACTTTTTTTGAATAAACTACGGTGTACTTTTGCTACGCTAATAATGATAGGAGTGCCATTTTCTTAAATAAAATTACAGAGGGAACTGCGCATTTTTAAGCGGAGGATTGTGACCTATAGCTAAGCTGGTAATGTTTCATTTCATGAAATCTGCAACATCTTGAAATCACTGGCTACACCGTCATTACTCAAACCATGTAAAACTGCAATATGAAGGCATCGATGATTTAAACATGTCTGTGACAGTATTTAGATGAAGTAAAGCAGAAGAAAAGTTTACGCCATTGGCCACTGTGCCTGGAATGATAGCACGAAAGAGGCGTAATAAGGAAGGACATCAATATGCAGACATATAGAGACGAATGGTGCTTTCGTGTGTAGGCGAGTTCTACGTGCTACTGATGAGCTTCCTCGAGGGTGTGTGAAGCCATAGTAACATTGATGCCAGTATGCAATACCAAGCCAATTCCCTTGTCCTTCCATTTTAGCTTATATTATGGAAACTGCCGATTCCCTTCAAAGTTTCTACAGAAGGAATAAATCCATAATTCAGAAGTTACATTGAGAATTTCGCAATAATCAATGCCTCGTCTTTGGACAGAAGTCCTTCGCTGATACGGAAACTTACTGTTGAGCATGTATGCATGTATGTATATGTATATATATATATTATGTATATATATACATACATGCATACATATAATATACACATATATACATACACATATATACATATATATATATACATATATATATATATATATATATATATATATATATATATATATATATATATATATACACATATATATACATATATATATATATATATATATATATATATATATATATATATATATACACATATATACATATATATATATATATATATATATATATATATATATATATATATATATATACACACAAACATTCACTCACGCATTATATATATATATATATATATATATATATATATATATATATATATATATATATATATATATATATATACATTTATATAGCTTGATGATGAATAATAGTGCCAAGACTAGGAAGAACTTTCTCTAATATTACGAGCTTTCGAGGTTTAAAACCTCATCTTCAGGCTGAAAAAATGACAAGGATGAGAAATCATTAAAAATTACATTAAAATGAATTGTCTAATTAAAAGCTTCAGTAAAAACATAAAATAAAACGAACATCACATACGAACTAAAAATTAAAAATCACGAAAAAACTAAAACAAAGCGCAAATCATACAAAAACAGAAATAAAAATAAAAATAATATGAAAGGTAAACAAACTACACTCAGAAATAAAATGGCTAACGACCCACTTTGTGTACCTACTATGAAACTATATGATAGCTAGTTGAATACCGGACGAGTTGTTGTTCAATTCCGGTTTCATTTTCTTAATAAACAGCGACTCTGAAATTAAAAGGTCCAGTCTATTTGAGCAAAAAGACAGTACTCTAAAATCTAGGTGAGTGAAAGGATGGTCCTTTGCTAAACTGTGATCCCTCATGGCAGAAAATGGTGGTTTAGAAAGAGGAAACCTAGTTCTAACGGAAAGACCTCTGTGTTCCAAAATTCTGTGTCTAAGCCAGCGGGAACTGGATCCCACGTATCGCAGACCACACTGCGAACAGGTAAAAAAGTAAACGACACTCGAATTAAGGTCCACAGGAAGAGCAGGCTTCTCCCTCAAAAGTGATCCTACAGTAAAAGGGTTAGTAAAAACAAATCTGAAACTAACTTGAGGAAAACTGTGCCTAAGTATTTCTTGTAACTTTTTTCGTACCAAGTAGCTACTATGACCAAGGAAAGGCAATTTAATATACTTTTCATCTTTACTAGCAGTACTGTACACCGGTCTGGGACAAAATTTCTCATATAGAATATTTTTCAGAACTTTGTAAAAGACAAATACGGGATAAGAATTTTCGGAAAAATTATTCTGGAGGAAGACCATGTCTTGATGAAATAAATTAAAATCACAACAAATATTGTAAGCTCTATTTATCATAGTACGTATTGAATTAAGTTTAAACAACTTTGGTGAAAAACTAAGATAATTCAATCCCAAGTCAGTAAAAGTATTTTTCCTATAAACGGAAGTCTTAAATTTACCTCTATTTCTGTGTACCTGGACATCTAAAAATGACAACATATTATCCTGTTCTGTCTCACAAGTAAAAGAAATATTAGGATGACGAGAATTAAAATATTCAAAAAATAAATCCACGTGTGAACGTTCCCTAAACACAAGGAAAGTGTCATCCACGTACCTACGATAATACAAGGGTTTGAAAGCAACATGGCATTCAGACATCCAAATCTTTTCACAATAACCCATGAAACAATCTGCATATACAGGTCCAAGGGAATTTCCCATAGCAACTCCATCTATTTGATTATATAATTTACCATCAAAAGTAAAAATGCCATCAGTTGTAGCCAATTGTAATAACTTTCGCAAATCTATTTTACTAAGTCCAAAAGTTGTTATGTGGTTTTCACATATATTATTAAGAATAATGTCAGTTGTTTCTTTTAATGGGATATTTGTGAAAAGAGAAGTTACATCAAAACTAGCCATTACAACATCTTGGTTAAAATCGAAAGAACACAATTCTTTGACAAACTTGGAAGAATTTGGGACATTAAACTCACTAAAAGTTAGAGGTTTTAAAACTGGAACCAGAAACTTTGATAGGTAATAGCTAAAAGTGCCAATTGAGGATATAATAGGTCTCAACGGGTTTCCTATTTTATGAACCTTAGGTAGACCATACATATAACCGGGCTTTGACCCTGAAGCATATAAATTACTATATGTAACTTCCCCAATCTTATCTCTCAAACTTGTTAACATCATATTTAATTTGTCTTCTAATTTCAAAATGTGACCCGCAATATCTACATTCAACATCCTAAATTTTGTATTATCAGAGAGTATTTCATTTTAATGTAATTTTTAGTGATTTCTCATCCTTGTCATTTTTTCAGCCTGAAGATGAGGTTTTAAACCTCCAAAGCTCGTAATATTAAAGAATGTTCTTCCTAGTCTTGGCTCTATTATTCATCATCAAGCTAAGATTTACAAGTAGCCGCCCAATTACTGAGACTACATTTATATATAAATACATATGTAAACGAGATATTAATCTCGTTATTTATTTGGTAAATGTGGAACCCCAAGCAGTAGGCAAACTGATACACACAATCTCATCTCTCTCTCTCTCTCTCTCTCTCTCTCTCTCTCTCTCTCTCTCTCTCCAAGTGATCAACGGTACGGCCTCCCCCCTTCTCTCTCTCTCTCTCTCAGCGACCGCTCCCTCTCTCTCTCTCTCTTGACTCTCTCTCGGCAACCCCTCTCTCTCCATTCTAACAGGTAATCAAATGAGAGACTTGCATTACAAAAATACAACATTTATTTAACAATGGAAAGATAATAAATCAAGTCTCACAGACAAACTAACTTAGTTAAACCCCAATATGTAAAAGTTTTAATCAGTAATTAGTCACACCAATCTCTTCCATATGGGACTCTCTGTCCCCCTCGGACTCTCGGTCCCCCCCTTGCCAGAACACATAGTTCCTTCACCAGAATTGTCTGTTACAAAGACAGAGAACGACTCGTTAGCACACATAAGTTTAAAGACAAAGTTAAAGACTAAACATTCTTACAATGTGTTAACAGACAACAAGCCATACCTTTGGCTAAAGTAATTCAACACTCACCCATTCCCAACCGGAATATCACTCACTGTTTAAAAAAGAAACACTTTGGCACCCGCCATCGTGGCTCTGCCTTCCTCCCTCGGATCTCTGTGCAAGTCTTCCCATTGACTTGGCTAATGATACCATTATCAATGGAAGAGGTGCACACGTACATACGAATGCACACTTCGTCAACGCCCCTTGTTACTGGCTGCAACCAGTTTCTCAAAGGCACTCAAAAGGACACAGCACATCACATTATGAGCATTAAATATATCATTAATTATAACCCCTGTCACAGAAGCTCGGCCACTCAAAATTGCTAGCTCCCGCCTAGCAAATGGTCAAACAAAAGAGCTCATACATATAAGAAAATATTGGCCGGCTCAAAAAAAAAATATATAAGTAATAACTGCACGTCTCTGGCAGCACAAAGTAAAGTCTATCACGCTTCACATCAAATAACACTAGAATTTTCTCTCATTTTGGATTCTTGAATATCCCTCTTTGTCTGCAACTTCCAGCATTCTGTAGTACGCTGTAGGAAGGCGAACGGCCTCCCTCCTGTAATAGACTTCTAACGGCTTTGTAGACCCAAAAGCGCTGTAGAACTCTGTAGACTCGTAGAAACTCTCGTAATCACCCTGGATAAACGACAGCAACACTCTGCACGGCTGGTGGACGTCTTGCCAGCGTCGGGGAACGACACGACGATTATGGTGTGTATGTATGTCAGTCAAGTCGTCGGTCAATCGAAAAAGAATTAACCCCAGACATACTACTTCTATCAAACAATGATATCAAAAATTCAGAAATACTAACTGAACGTCTCCCAATCAACTCCACCTAATATGACCACTAAATCATAAGCCATCATCATAACTCGCAAATGAAAAAATATCAAGTTCTCTAACTCAATTCTCCAAACTCACACATCAGCACACACAATCCAAAACTCACAGTAACTCTATGGACTTCTGCACTCACATTTCAAACTCGAACGTTATCATAAGTAAAAAAAAGAAAAGACAATGAGCCCAAGGAAAAAAAAATCACGTAACAAGCCCAGAATCAAAAATGTTCTCTCAAGCTCTGATGTTACAGCAACTCACAAAATCAGTAAAAATCTCCAACTTTTAACAGCAAAAACCCTTTACTGCTAATATAATTAACTACAATGAGACTTAATGTCAAACGCCCATTTACGTAAATTACAACCCCGATAAATTACATCTCCCGTCGAAAAAGAAATGCTATTTAAGCTCAATCCCCAATTCCATCTCTCGAAAGAAAAGGAAGAAAAATAAAAAAAATGTAATCACAAGTAGATTTCCCCATCACAAAACACATAATATATGCATAATATATAACTGTCTGCAGTCCACCACTTATAATGGTCGACGGCGACCAGTTGTATGTTAGATCTTGCGACTGTGATACGCGGTTCCTTTTCCGGTTCCTTTTCCCTTTCTCGTCTGAGTGACATCAAGTAGATTTTCTTTCTTCTTCAGAATGGGGGGAGATGACTCAAACTTCCTGAGTTAACTTCAACAACTTTATTTTCAACTCCATCACAGGAGTATAGGAAAGGTTGGTCAGATGACCGCTCTGTTGGAGGATGAGGATAGAACTAACTTTAAAAGAGGGTCGCATCGATAGCTGACAATGGCTATCTCAGCATATTACAAAATAACAGATATGACTCGGAAGTCATGTGTTTCCTCTACAGGTGATAGGTCACCAGCTTCTCATGGAAGGCACTTTGACCTGTTTACAAGATGTGCAAATTGTTGATACAGACAAATGCAAACCAGGCAACTGCAAGCATTGCATGGCATGGTCTAGTTTTACGTCCTGTTATGGCTATTGATCACCCTCCTAACTCTCCAATGACCCCTCAGGTCATGGGTTTATTTACAGATATGGAAAATATCTGTATTTTTATAATGTATGCATTACAAATACACATAATCCCCGCGTTTATCCCAAGAAATGCCCCATTTATAGTTACGTCATTTTTGCCATCACAACTTTTATCGACCAACACAGCCAGAAAGCAAACTCTTACACATACGCTTTCGTGAAATGCTATTGTAAACATTTCCAGATATTGCAAAACTCTGAGCAATCACCATCAGAGGAAAAGAATCAGCACACAGCGGACTCATTGCAGTGCTTGTCAGCAGAAAATCTGCCTGCAGACGTGTGCTCTAACTGAGGCACAAAAAATGTCTAGTCAGACTCACAAGTTCAGAAACTCATGATTCTCAAGAAAAATGGTCTTTACTGACACGAAGTAAGCACATTTCACAAAATTAACTCCAGGATATGACTAAGCTGTTCAAAGGCGTAGCTCGAAAATGTGTCTCTAATATGACACTTCCCAATTATAAAAAAATTATCACCTATTCGGGATAAAAAAAAAAACTATGATAAACTCGTAATTCAGCAATTATATGCCTCCAAAAATAATATCTCCATAGGACTCGTAATGCAGTAATTATATGCCTCCAAAAATAATATCTCCATAGGACCACAATGCAGTAATGCCACTCGCCTCCAAATAGTCACGAAACTAAAAAGAAAGGACCACAGAAATCTTCTCTTGGCTCAAGAAAAACTCCCATAACCACAATAAAAGGGTCACCCGCCAAAGATTAATTCCACCCACATATATTTCACCATATTAATAATAAAACCACTCCAGTGATAAAAATATTTCTTCCATTAAATTAGTAACCACACCCGCACCATGTTCCCTCTTATTTCTCCGATAGCCACATGTTAATAAAAAACCACCACTCCGGTGATAAAAAATATTCCCCTCTATTTTGGCAAATAAAAATACTTACCTCTATTTCACCAATACTCCATGTGGAATAAAACAAGGCTCCAAAAAATATTAAATCTCCAAGCAGGATAATCAAAAAAATGAAATCCCATCTCCAAAAAAATATGCACTCAAAGCATCCAGCTGACCCACTCACAAATATTGCCCCATATATCTCCAAAAATGTGTCTCCATTTGCAACAAAGATGGCTGCAAAATAATTGAACTAAACATAGCTCTCACCACATAGGCAAATATCAAATGGCCAAAATATACCTCCAATATATTATATCTCAAATTATAACTCCAAAATAATATACCTCCTATTCTCCAGAGAATAACTCAATGTTATAGTCAAAAACTATAAAACTCTCCTTAGCATAACTGCTGAAAAAGGGCAAAAACTTGGCAAATAAAATTGTCTAGGAAATTCTAGAAAAAATCACCAATGTTTCACAACTCATTATAATAAAACTCCAAATTCAATGTGTCTAAGCCAAGACTTCTCCATATGCACTACGACATAAGCCATTAGAAAACTTAACCAAGTTTCCTATCTCTGGCAAAGTTATCACACATACAACAAACGTATTGTGCAAGAAAACTCACAATTTCTGGAACATAAATATCCAGAAAAAAAATTTAGTGCCATTACGTATGCATTCAAAAAAAAAATGCAAAAATTCTCCCATATATCTCTGCAGCATCAAACAGCTGAAAACACAAACACGTTCCCGAACAATGACTCTAAGTCACGAACTGAGATACTAAAAAATTCACGCAAACCGGAGAGAAAAAATAAACTCAAATTCACCCATGATAAAAAAACGTGTCAGTGATGGCTAACTTCCAAAAAAGGAGAAAAGAAAAATCAACGGCATTGTTAACTATCCCCCGTGACTCACTAGATGTCAAGCAATTATCTGCTCAACTCATAAAATAGAAAAGCAAAAAAAAAAATATGTTGTTAGTTCCTCCCATATTCAAAAAAGATTTCACCACCCTTGATAGCATTACAGCACCCACGTATTAGTAAATAAAAAAAAATCAGTATCAGAAGTATCATTATCAGCAGAACCACCAAAATTGCTATCATAAAAATCACTAGTATTAGTACAAAAAAAAACATCACCAATGTTAATGCTTGTCCATTCACCCAGAAACTCGGCACAAAATTCACCAAGATTCAGCCAGATTCATCACTCATGAATTACTGAAATATTCTCCAAAGTCATAAAAACTCAACACAAAACTTCTCCCGTAATTTTCCATAATATAATTATCTGTAATAATTACAAAATAATCTCCCATGAAATATCTCAAATCTCTCGTAAAATGTCTCAAGTAATGATAGTTCTACTTAAGTAACCCTCCTGTAAAAATGTCAAGTAATAATAACAATTATTAATAATAATAATAATTCTCCATAATAATGATTCTCTTGCAAAGATCTCAAGTAAGGGTGTAATTCAAATAGCATACACTAGTATTGCCAAACCCACAGTATACACCACCATTCGACACCAATCACCAGCATTTTAAAGTAATCCCTCCAACACAATAAAAAAAATAATAATCTCTGTGTCCCCATTATATTTGTGTCTTCCAAAGCATAAGGAAAACTTATACGCATTCCATGCATTTCATTTACTTTTCTCTTCATCCAAGAGAAAGAAAATCTCTTTTCTAAAATAAACTCTACGGGCATCTCACCTCATCAACTAATCAATCAGCTGATGTCTTGGCATTGGAAAATCATTTTCAAGGGCAAATTCGTCTCCCAACACCCCGACAAGTAGAAAAAAAAAGTAGCAGTTCACCCCCACTGAGAAAAAAAAAGTTTCACCCTCCTCTGAGAAAAGAAAAGAGTTTCACCCCCCCTGAGCGATAGACCACACACCCCCCTGAACAGTGTCTGAGTATCCCACCGCTGCCACCACTGTAAACGAGATATTAATCTCGTTATTTATTTGGTAAATGTGGAACCCCAAGCAGTAGGCAAACTGATACACACAATCTCATCTCTCTCTCTCTCTCTCTCTCTCTCTCTCTCTCCTCCTCTCTCGCTCTCTCTCTCTCTCTCTCTCTCCAAGTGATCAATGGCACTGCCTCCCCCCCCCTCTCTCTATCTCTCTCTCAGCGACCGCTCCCTCTCTCTCTATCGACTCTCTCTCGGCAACCCCTCTCTCTCCATTCTGACAGGTAATCAAATGAGAGACTTGCATTACAAAAATACAACATTTATTTAACAATGGAAAGATAATAAGTCAAGTCTCACAGACAAACGAACTTAGTTAAACCCCAATATGTGAAAGTCTTAATCAGTAATTAGTCACACCAATCTCTTCCATATGGGACTCTCTGTCCCCCTAGGACTCTCGGTCCCCCCCTTGCCAGAACACATAGTTCCTTCACCAGAATCGTCTGTTACAAAGACAGAGAACGACTCGTTAGCACACACAAGTTTAAAGACAAAGTTAAAGACTAAACATTCTTATAATGTGTTAACAGACAACAAGCCATACCTTTAGCTAAAGTAATTCAACACACACATTCCCAACCGGAATATCACTCACTGTCTAAAAAAAGCACTTTAGCACCCGCCATCGTGGCTCTGCCTTCCTCCCTCGGATCTCTGTGCAAGTCTTCCCATTGACTTGGCTAATGATACCATTATCAATGGAAGAGGTGCAATGCACACGTACATATGAATGCACACTTCGTCAATGCCCCTTGTTACTGGCTACAACCAGTTTCTCAAAGGCACTTGGAAAAGACCCATGAACTCGTGAACATTGACCCGCCTAACTATGCACTTTTCATATCACGCCACTCAGAAATCATTTATCGGCTTTTCTCGGGTCGTTGCTTCGGACTCTGTTCTCCGCATTCCAAAAAGGACACAGCACATCACATTATGCGCATTAAATATAACATTAATTATAACCCCTGTCACACACACACACACATACTAATCATAATGTTCTCTTGATGTGGATCCTGAAATTATAAATTAATTTTCTTAGTTTTCTAAGAAAGACAAAAGCTATTGAGATGGCTTTTTCTGTCCAATTGCACTATTCTGTCCGCCCTTAGGCGGGCCACTCACAGTCGATCTGGTCGTACAAAGAGAACTGAGTGTGAGGAGACTCCAAAAAAATGACTGCAAACTCACGTTACTGCCCGGTCTGAACAAAGTAGTCAGTCTTAAGTTGGCAGCTACACAGTTTGTTTGTGTTGTTTGTTTTTATGGTGTTTTTACGTTGCATGGAACCAGTGGTTATTCAGCAACGGGACCAACGGCTTTACGTGACTTCCGAACCACGTTGAGAGTGAACTTCTATCACCAGAAATACATATCTCTCACTCCTCAATGGAATGGCCGAGAATCGAACCCGCGACCACCGAGGTGAGAAGCAAACATCAAACCAACCACGCCACTGAGGCATCCACACAGTTTGGACGTTGGGGAGGGAATATCTGATAATGAACCATATATGCTCAGACTGTGCCGTTGCAGCCAGTATATCAATGAAAAAAAAGTCACGAAAAAGAATAATGGGTCAATGATGGTTCCTCAAGAGAGAAAAAATCACGTTTATTGCTTTTGAAGGCAATATAGGTAGCTCCCAGGGATTGCTATGATAAACATAAGGGTGGACGAGGTAGCATTCAAACGGTCGTGCAAAAGGATACATGTATGACGAAATCCACAACGCCCTATGAAAGGCCAAGTACCACATTACGCTGTTTAGCGACTGACTGTTTTTATCAAGATATAAAATCAAGTGTGACCATATCGCCCAAAGCTCTTGGAAGAGTCATGCTGGAGACATGTTAAGCTATTTGGACAACAGTCTGCAAAGAGTACATAATAAAGATGAATAAAACTCGTATACATATTTGTATCTTTGATAAAAAATAAACTAGCTTTTAGAAACTCAAAATAATTGACTCTTTCACAAATATACCAAACAGATTGTAGTGTATAAAATTAGTGTAGGAAATTATATAAGTGAAAAGGTAATAAATCTTTGTGTAAGAAGTCATTACGCTACACTATTTCGCAATCAGCACCAAGTACCTACAAGAAAATTATAAGGGTGTGAGGGAGGTTTCATTAGCTCCCATTATGATTTTATTATAGCATTGTCTCCAGTTCTCCTTTAAATTATATATCATTAGGAGCTTTTTAGCATATGTTCTTATTTCGTTAAGAAATATCCTCAGTTTATTTTCTTATTTTTACTTTACTTTCGAATATAACTGATTAAGCGTCCTGAGCAAGGCGCTAATTTTTTGTTTTGTTTTGAGAGATTACTTTACTTTTCATATTCCACAGACATAAATCTCGAAGAACCCCGTCTAGAACGCTTTATCTATCGAGTCTGACATGTTGAACGGTATCCTCTTCTGTACCGTTTCTTGGTAAATGAACCTCCTAGTTCATCAAGCCTCGTCGAAGACACCACTCACGGCCAAACTACCAGTTTGACCGTGAGTGGTGTCTTTGACGAGGCTTGATCAACTAGAAGGTTCATTTAAAGACACGGTACAGAAGAGGATATCGTTCAACATGTCAGACTTTCGATAGATAAATCGAAATTTGAGAAACTAAAGAAAAGTGTCTTGATGCAACGAAAGAAATGGTGAACAAGAAGATATATAATAAATATAAGACCTTCATATCGGAAAGGATTAAGGAAAGTAGACGCATCGTTACATACTGAATTTTGCAAAATTTTATACAATTGCTATCTACCTTATAAGTGTAAACAAAATTAAATAATATAAAAGTTTCATTCACCACAGTGATGTTGAGACTGAAGGACGTACCGTTTCTAGAACCTGGAGTAACGACAAGGCTTCAAAGTACCACATTATATATATATATATATATATATATATATATATATATATATATATATATATATATATATATATATATATATATATATATATTATATATATATATATATATATATATATAGTATATATATATATATATATATATATATATATATATATATATATATATATATATATATATATATATATATATCTATGTATGTATATCTATGTATGTATGTATAATATATATATATATATATATATATATATATATATATATATATATAATATATATCAATTCAAGCTACAAATGTCCTTTAATATCTAAATTCACTTTACCTCCCAAATGATATGTTTTCATATATGTACCGAAGGGGAATTTTTTTTAGTTGATAATAATTTCGTCCCCCCATGGGATCGAACCACCGTCCAAGTGGACGGGGACGAAATCAGGACAGTCAGTGACGCTATCCAATCAGCCAACAGAGACGCTAATAAGTTCATATCGATTCTGACCTTACAAATCACCCTCGATCTCGGTGCTTTCGTAATTAGAATCGATATGAAACCCCGTCTACCATGTTAGCCAATTCGAGCGTTTGACAGCACGTAGCCTTTTTGTTATGAATAATTATCACATCGAACCGTGGATCTATTTATATATGAATTCAAGCTACAAATGTCCTTTAATATCTAAATTCACTTTACCTCCAAATGATATATTTTTCATATATGTACCGAAGGGGAATTTTTTTAGTTGATAATAATTTCGTCCGCCCATGGGATCGAACCACCGTCCAAGTGGACGGGGACGAAATCAGGACAGTCAGTGACGCTATCCAATCAGCCAACAGAGACGCTAATAAGTTCATATCGATTCTGACCTTACAAATCACCCTCGATCTCGGTGCTTTCGTAATTAGAATCGATATGAAACCCCGTCTACCATGTTAGCCAATTCGAGCGTTTGACAGCACGTAGCCTTTTGTTATGAATAATTATCACATTGAACCGTGATCCATTTATATATCAATTCAAGCTACAAATGTCCTTTAATATCTAAATTCACTTTACCTCCCAAATGATATATTTTCATATATGTACCGAAGGGGAATTTTTTTAGTTGATAATAATTTCGTCCCCCCATGGGATCGAACCACCGTCCAAGTGGACGGGGACGAAATCAGGACAGTCAGTGACGTTATCCAATTACGAAAGCACCGAGATCGAGGGTGATTTGTAAGGTCAGAATCGATATGAACTTATTAGCGTCTCTGTTGGCTGATTGGATAGCGTCACTGGCTGTCCACTGATTCGTCCTGCGTCACTGACTGTCCTGATTTCGTCCCCGTCCACTTGGACGGTGGTTCGATCCCATGGGGGGACGAAATTATTATCAACTAAAAAAAATTCCCCTTCGGTACATATATGAAAATATATCATTTGGGAGGTAAAGTGAATTTAGATATTAAAGGACATTTGTAGCTTGAATTCATATATAAATGGATTACGGTTCGATGTGATAATTATTCATAACAAAAGGCTACGTGCTGTCAAACGCTCGAATTGGCTAACATGGTAGACGGGGTTTCATATCGATTCTAATTACGAAAGCACCGAGATCGAGGGTGATTTGTAAGGTCAGAGTCGATATGAACTTATTAGCGTCTCTGTTGGCTGATTGGATAGCGTCACTGACTGTCCTGATTTCGTCCCCGTCCACTTGGACGGTGGTTCGATCCCATGGGGGGACGAAATTATTATCAACTAAAAAAAATTCCCCTTCGGTACATATATGAAAATATATCATTTGGGAGGTAAAGTGAATTTAGATATTAAAGGACATTTGTAGCTTGAATTGATATATAAATGGATCACGGTTCGATGTGATAAATATTCATATATATATATATATATATATATATATATATATATATATATATATATATATATATATATACTATATATATATATATATATATATATATAGATATTATATATATATATATATATATATATATATATATATAGTTATATATATATATGTATATATATATATATATCTATATATATATATATATATATATATATATATATATATATATATATGTATGTATATCTATGTGTATAAGTCTGTATGTATATATATATATATATATATATATATACTATATATATATATATATATTATATATATAGATATATATAGTTCCTATATATATATATATATATAGTATCTATATATATACCTATATATATATATATATATATATCTATATCCTATATTATATATATATCCTATATATATATATATATATATATCTCTACTATATATCTATATATATAAATAGGATATATATATACCTTCTATATAACTTTTATCTATTTATATATATCTCTATATATATATATATAATATCTTATATATATATGTGTGTGTGTGTGTGTGTGTGTGTGTGTGTGTAATTTGGTACTTTGAAGCCTTGTCGTTACTCCAGGTTCTAGAAACGCTACGTCCTTCAATCTCCAACATCACTGTGGTGAATGAAACTTTTATATTATTTAATTTTGTTTACACTTATAAGGTAGATAGCAATTGTATAAAATTTTGCAAAAATCAGTATGTAAAGATGCGTCTACTTTCCTTAATCCTTTCCGATATGAAGGTCTTATATTTATTATTTATCTTCTCGTTCACCATTTCTTTCGTTGCATCAAGACACTTTTCTTTAGTTTCTCAAATTTCGATTTCTCTATCGAAAGTCTGACATGTTGAACGATATCCTCTTCTGTACCGTGTCTTTAAATGAACCTTCTAGTTGATCAAGCCTCGTCAAAGACACCACTCACGGTCAAACTGGTAGTTTGGCCGTGAGTGGTGTCTTCGACGAGGCTTGATGAACTATATATATATATATATATATATATATATATATATATATATATATATATATATATATATATATATACATCGAGCTACAATGTCCTTTAATATCTAATTCGCTCTACCTCGGAATGAATATATTTTCCTATATGCTTAACCGAATGGGAATTTTTTCATACGATAATAGATTTGCCTGGTCCCAGGCGCGTACCTAAGAAGCCATTCAAATCCAGGACGTCAGTGGAAGCTTTCACCTACCCCACCACCGCGGTAGAGTTGAGGTAGAGCGAATTAGATATTAAAGGACATTGTAGCTCGATGTATGTATATGAATCACGGTAATGTGATATGACTTATATATATATATATATATATATATATATATATATATATATATTATATAATTATATTAATATTTATATATGTGTGTTTAATAGTAACGTGTATTATACATTACGTAAAGTAATCTCTGAAAACAAGACAAAAAATTGGTGCCTTGCTCAGGACGTTTAATCAGTTATATTCCAAAGTAAAAGAAAAATAAGAAAATAAACTGAGGATATTTCTTAACGAAATAAGAATAAATGCTAAAAAGCTCCTAAATGATGTATAATATAAAAGAGAAATGGAGACAATGCAATAATAAAATCATAATGGGAGCTAATGAAACCTCCCTCACACCCTTATAATTTTCTTGTAGTTACTTGGTGCTGATTGCGAAATAGTGTAGCGTAATGACTTCTTACACAAAGATTTATTGTCTTTTCACTTTTATAATTTCCGACACTAATTTTATACCCTACAAACTGTTTGGTATATTTGTAGAAGAGTCAATTATTTTGAGTTTCTAAAAGCTAGTTTATTTATTATCAAAAATACAAATATGTATACATGAGTTTTATTTATCTTTATTATGTGGTCTTTGCAGTGTCCAAATATCTGAACTTGTCTCCAGCATGACTCTTCCAAGAACTTTGGGCGATATGGTCACACTCAATTTTATATCTTGATAAGAACTGTCAGTCGCTAAATAGCATAATGTGGCACTTGGCCTTTCATAGGGCGTTGTGGATTTCGTCATATATATATCCTTTTGTACGAACTTTACAATCATCCTACAAAATTGAATGTTGCCTCGTCCACCCTCACGTTTATCATAGCAATCCCTGGGAGCTATCTGTATTTCCTTTAAAGACAATAAATGCGAATTCTTTTCTCTTGAGGAACCAATCATTGACCCATTATTCTTTTTCGTGGCTTTTTTTTCATTGATATACTGGCTGCAACGGCACATATATTGTTCATTATCGGCATATATTGTTCATTATCAGATATTCCCTCCCCAACGTCCGAACTGTGTGGCTGCCAACTTAAGACTGACTACTTTGTTCAGACCGGGCAGTAACGTGAGTTTGCAGTCATTTTTTTGGAGTCTCCGCCCACTCAGTTCTCATCGTACGACGAGATCGACTGTGAGTGTCCCGCCTTAGATATTAAAAACTACTGAGGCCAGAGAGCTGCAAATTGGTGCGTTGATCATCTACCCTCCAATCATCAAAAATACCAAATTGCAGACTTCTAGCATCAACAGTTTTTTATATTTAATTAAAGGATAAAGTTAACCATAATCACGAGTCTAGTAACAATGTAGGACAGGCTACCACTGGGCCGTGGTTAGAGTTTCATGGGCCGCAGCTCATAGAGCATTATACAGAGACCACCGAAACATAGATCTATTTTCTGTGTCCTTGATTATAAGCTGTACAGAAAACTCGATTGCACCGAAGAAACTTCGGAGCATTTTTTATTTGTTTATTTTATTATCGCCAATTGGTGTTTAAAGAATGTTCTTGTTTTTTGTACATGAAAACTAGAATGAAGTAGTGTCATTACTTCAGAACTTTAAAAATTCATACTATTTCGTCAGTTCTTAATGTTTAATGTTAAGTATTAAAGTTTAGTGGAATGAGTTTGATGTACTTACAAAACACCACTTTGTCAAGATTAACAAAAAAAAAATGAATATGATTTTTTTTTTTTGTTCTACAAGTTTAGTTAGTGTTTATCGTTTTATATAACTTGTAGGATTTTTATAAAATGAGTTTTTAACATAAATAATTTTTGTGTTAATTGACGAATGAAGAATTTCTTCTCAACTCAATTCAGGTTTTATATACTTTGGAATGAAGTAACAAAAACAAAATTCACGAGCAAATTTTCATTACAGAAATATTGTCATGACATAAACTGCAAGACCACAGTCCCAAAAGACCGATTTGGAATCTTTCGCTGGAGAGCTTCCAAACAAACGATCCAATTCCAGCGTTCCAGGTCTCGTTTTCTTCTTCGCTGCCACAAACATTCTGCGTTGTCGGTTTGAAGGGAAGGCTTCTTTCTATCTTCCGTATCCGTAAGGCCTGTGTCCGAAGCCTCCTCCAAATCCTCCACCAAATGGTCTGTGTCCGAAACCTCCTCCAAATCCTCCACCAAATGGTCTGTGGCCGAATCCCCCACCTCCAAAACCGCCGTGACCTCCGAAACCACCTCCGAAACCACCGAAGCCGCCTCCAAAACTTTTGTGTGAAAAGAAACGGGGGGGGGAGATAAAACTATAAAGGGAGAGATATTTCATCCTTGAATGGAGCAGTAAAATCTTTGCCACATACATGTGATGATATGCAAATGGAACAAAATAAGAGAGCCAGAAACATATATATTTGTTTATATGAGAATAATTGTAACAACTAAATGAAAGAGAGAGAAAATAACACTGGAAATAAATAGAAAAATAATAATTAAAATGAAAACTAGTGAAATATAAATAAATGTTGTAAGACACGGAAAACAAAAACATCAACAGCCGAAAGTTGTCCCTACCCGTGTCTGCCTCCTCCGTTAGGGTCGGCGGAGACGCAGAAGAACAGAGCCATGAGGGCCACCAGCAGAGCAACCTGACGGAGAAAAGAATTTTGGTTACATTATAAATAATGCTATCGTTTTCACAATTAGAAATATGTCGAGTAAATATGGATATAATTTCATACACACCTATGTATGTATGTACGTATGTATGTATGTATTTATATATATTACATATATATATATATATATATATATATATATATATATAGTATATATATGTATATATATATAATATATATATATATATATATATATATATATACATATGGCATATATATGGGGTGTTGTGTGATCAAAAAATGTGTATATTATATATATATATTTATATATATATATATATATATATATATATCTATGTATCTATATATATGTATATATATATAATATTAATTAATATTATAATATATTCATATATATATATATCTATATATATATAAATCTATATATGGCGTGTATATGTATTGTGTATGTATAGACATATGCACATATATGTATATTTGTGTATATATATATATATATATATATATATATATATATATATATCTATACTATATATATA
>NC_087200.1:94586217-94601217 GCF_015104395.2 Macrobrachium nipponense | reverse complement strand
TATATATATACTCTCATATGAGGAATACTGACCATAACATTAATAGGAGTGAGGCCAATCACTGAATTCCAGGAATAATTTACTGTAGTTTTAAGACCTTTTCTTTAGTAATTGTTTCAACGGATCACAGACTGTGCAACCCAGGTGAGAACTATTGGGAACCAAAACAGAAGGACTTCTTGATCGAGAGAGAGAGAGAGAGAGAGAGAGTGCATCCAGTTTGTTTTAAGTGAATTATCCATTTTTATTATTGTCATAGATTGGTATTGTAAGGAAAGGACTCCTTGTTGCTTGTCAGAGAAAACCTGAATGATGTATAGTCGTTCTTGTAGAGGTTTTAAAATTGATGCTGTTTCCTGAGGTCATGACTTAAGTATTGAATTTTTAGAGGAATGAGTTTTCTGTATCTACTAAACATCATACTGATCTTTTTTTAATCAACTTGAAAAGAGAAGCCGATTTTTTTTTATGATAAGTTTGGTTCGTGTTTATGCCTTCCTAGAAAATTATGTTCAGTTTTCGCCCCCCATGAACAGTAAAATTTTATCTCTACAAATTAGCTATAACATACTATGTATATTTATTTAACCAACTGAAGTTTTAACATAATTGATATGTATCGATCATTTCTTGAAAGAAATATTTTTGTTTGGCTTAATACCATTTGTTATATTCACTTTGGAATTAAATGAATGGTGAAAATGGGCAAATAAGACTTTATTAGAAAATCCCTGTCACACCGCACACCGTAAGACCACATTCCCCCCAAAAAACTGTTTTTGGAATATCTCGCGGGACAGCTGCCAGCCGTAAGATCCAATTCCAGCGTTCCAGGTCTCTTGTTCTTCCTTGCATTTTATCCGTTTCGACGGCCAATAAATCTTTTGCGTTGTCGGGTTGGAGGGAAAACTTCTATTTTCCGTATCCGTACGGCCTGTGTCCGCCTTGACTTCCAAAACTACCTCCGTGAGCTCCAAAGCTGCCTCCGTGACCTCCAACGCCCAAACCGCCTCCGTGACCTCCAACGCCCAAACCGCCTCCGTGACTTCCAAAACCACCTCCAACAGGTCTGTTGCCGAAGCCACCTCCATGACCTCCAAGACCGCTTCCATGACCTCCAAAGCTACCTCCGTGAGCTCCAAAGCTTCCTCCGTGACCTCCTAAACCACCTCCAACGCCCAAACCGCTTCCATGACTTCCAAAACCACCTCCAACGGGCCTGTTGCCGAAGCCACCTCCAAGACCTCCAAAGCTTCCTCCGTGACCTCCAAAGCTTCCTCCGTGACCTCCTAAACTACTTCCACCACCAAAACCGCCTCCAAGGCCCCCACTTCCGTAGCTTCCGCCTCCAAACCTTTTGGAAGAAATGACATTGTTTGACTTAGTTCCAGGAAGACGACAGATTTGCCTTTAGATAAGACCATAACATCTCACAATTTGTTCATAAACGGTAACTCTTCCTGTATCATTTCAATAATGTTCAAAAACTGCTGAATTTTTTTTACCTGCAAATAATCTAAATACTTTAGTGAACCGCAATGAAGGAAAACTATCGAAAGCCTAAACAAAGTAAAGAATTAGTTAATTGTTTAGGGAAGTACCGGAAAAAATAGTTCATCAGTAGAAAAGTATAATTTAAAAGTACCCAGATAAACAAAATTGAAACTGAAAATATATTTAGCATCATGAAAAAAAAAGAGACACAGGAGTTGAAAAAATAACACAAAAGCTAAAATAGTTATAATAAGAACAATAATAATAAAAAAGTCAGACTTCTAGGAAGTAACTGAAGGTTCTGATACTGTAAACAAAAGCAACAATAACCGAAAAAGTGTCCTTACCCGTGTCTGGGCTTTTTATCAGGGTCGGCAGAAACGCAGAAGACCAAAGCCATGATGGCCGCCAAGAGAGCAACCTGCCGGGGCGAAAGGGTATTGACATTAGAAATCACGCGAAGATGCCAAAATCACAATATACATAGAGTAACCTGTACATTTATATACACAAACATATGCAGACATTTGTATACACACAGACACTATATATATATATATATATATATATATATATATATATATATATATATATATATATATATATATATATATATGTGTGTGTATGTGTGTGTGTGTGTCTGTGAGATATATATATACACATATACATATATATGAATACATTATGTTTATATATATATATATATATATATATATATATATATATATATATATATATATATATATGCGCGTGTGTTTGTGTGTGTGCACGCGCGCGTGCGCGCTTACTCACAAACAGAAAAAAATAGCAGGAACTTTGCAAAAGGTTTGGATGAGAAATGGGAATTATTCCTTGAAACAATAGTAAGGATCTGAAAGGCTGTTGTTTAGCCAACTATCCTTTACTGATGTGAAGTATGGAGGATGAATGTAAACAAAAGAAATATGTAACTTTTTTGAGTTGCACTGAAGCATTATGATTATTATATGTGAAGCAGTGAACGATGCAAGGTTATGAAGATGAGGTGAAAGGCTGGTAGTGGGGACGCGATGAATGAGTGTTGTGATGTAGTTAGGTCAAGTGTAGTTAAAGGAAGACGTTGCTTTTGGAAAGAGGTGCGTCATTTGGGAGGTTTGGGAGTGAAAAGGAGAAGGTGACCGTGTCATGGCCAGCTAGAGAGGCTTCAAAATTCTTTGAATACAGACATTCATGTCCAGTAAGCACAGCAGTCTTTACAAGCGAAAAGTAATCACCGCAATGTTTGTCGTTATTGTTTGTGTCCTGCCAGTGAGCCTTCATTGTTGGTATATTGAAAGGTCACTGTTGTGGGAGTCTTCCAAGAAAAAATGTTTTGTCCTCGACTAAGCAAATAAAGCTCTGGAGCCAGCTTTATAGGTCATTTCACAAATACTCATTTTCCCATACGGAGAGCAGCCTCAGAGTTAAACTACATAACTTTGCTCTCAAGTTCGCATCTTGAACCTGAATAGACAATTAATTTTACTGTGCAGAAATCTTCCACAACAACCGTTCTTCATATTCAGGCGCAAAGCGTTTATCAGCAGTGCTCATAACCCATACGCACACAATACGCCACATGCCTGGATCTTGCAAGCACTGTCACTTTCCATAAATATTAAGTCTCTCTAAAAACAACTATTTTTGTCCATTCTCTCTCTGTCCAAACCACCTTGAAACGCTGTGATCCATACTAACCTTTATGTTATATTATGTATGGTTTACATTTTACATTTTATACATACATGTATATATATGTGTGTGTATGTGTGTATACATTATGTATGTACATAAACACACATATATAAGTATATATATATATATATATATATATATATATATATATATATATATATATATGTGTGTGTGTGTGTGCGTGTGTGTGTGGGTGGGGGGTGCGCGCGTATGTGGGGTGTGTATCTTATATATATATATATAGTATATATACCCATTACTATATTATATATAGTATATATATATATAAGTATAGTATGATATATATATATATATATAGAGAGAGAGAGAGAGATGGAGACGAGAGAGAGATGAGAGGAGAGAGAGGAGACTGGAGAGAGAGAGAGAGAGAGAGAGAGACGACAAAACTACTGGCCCGAACTGAACCAAAGCCGGACCATATATATAGATTTTATAGGGGATGGTTTTTAACCGGGTGCCATTTTGAACTGGATATCCGGCCGGACATCCGGCCAGGCTTACTTCCTTATTATCATTCGTAGAGAGAAAAAGGGAAGCATTATTCTGAAAGGAATTTTCACGAGGATTCCAAACATGGTCCTATTTTTCCTCTGCGATGAAAAATAACGCTGATATCACGATTCAAAAGATGCCGGCCTACGGTTCCCCGCCACCAGGCGCTATAGTAGATTCACATCAACGTGCATTTGATGTCTAGGCCAGTCCCTTACGGCGCTCCTGATTGGATGTTGATAAGCCAATCACAGGGCTGGAAACTCTCAGTTTCTCTCGAGAGTTCACATAGGCAGGACACACGTTCCACCTTTCCTGAGGGGTGGAACATACATCCTGCCTTTGTGAACTCTCTCGAGAGACTGAGAGTTTCCAGCCCTGTAATTGGCTTATCAGCAGCCAATCAGGAGCGTCGTAAGGGAAGGGCCTAGACGTTTGATGTGAATCTACTATTAGTGTATTACATATATGTGTGTGTATGTGCTCAGTATGCTTGACTTAATGATTCTTATGAATTATTCTGTTTACAAGCTCTCACCAAAATCATTCACAAACACCTTTTGTATTATAAATGAGAACAATTTGTTTATTTTAACTTGAGTATTCTGCGCGTGCACAGGGTACCTAGAACATACTTACATATGACTCTGTATGTACTTCGGTTATCACTTATATGCGTGACTATTTCGTAATATTCACGACTGATATAACTTGGGGAAAAGTACTATATAAAAAAAAACATTGAAAAACTAAAGATAAATAAATAGATAAATAAAAGTCGACAGTCTCACCTGTGAACGAACACCAATCATGCTGACGTGCTTTGTTTCTAAGAGCCTTCTTCTTCTTCCTCTGGTGATGGTTGAGGTATAGTAAGTCCTTTCCGGACTCAAGGTGAACCTTTTATACAACGTCTTCTTCCCGCCCAGATTACCGGTTTCGCTGAGGAACATGACGGCCGGGTGCGTTGCCAACGAACCCGTTTGCGGAGAATGTTTACATGTTTCTCATTTCACTCGTGGCTCAAAATACTGCCTGGGAAATGACTGGTTTACTTTTGTTAAGTTTTGAGATATATTTGAAGGAAGTGGAAAGATACGCAATGCGTTAAACACATCGGGTTTTCTTATTAACAAAGAGAAAGCGTATCCGGATGGGAAACCCTATAGCCGTGAAAATTAAAACCGGGAATCTCCAGCTAGCAGAAAATTCCCAAGATGAATATTTTTTGGAGTGTTATTCTCTCTCCCCTTCTCTTACCGGCTGCTCCTGCGAGTAAGAACGTACACTGCACAAGCAACAAAAATCTCTCTCTCTCTCTCTCTCTCTCTCTCTCTCTCTCTCTCTCTCTCTCTCTCATTCAGACAACCAGTTTAGCTAAACAAACAGTTGAATTCCTGTCAAATGGAAACTTAGGTACGCTCTCTTTGTGAGACATAACCACAGCTTATAGTTTCCGATAAACAAAAACATCGCGTTCAAAGCTTCACTGTTGCTCCATGTTCCCTCCACGTGGAGTACGAAGGGCGTCCTTCGTGTCATTGGTATTTTGTAAAGGTCATCCATCACTTTACCTTAATATTGACCTTCAAGATTCCCGGGAGGGAAAGAGTGCTCGTTAACGTAATAAGTCGAAGTGATTCTTTTATGAGAGTATTTGTGATATCATTGAGGCTTCCATTATAGTGGTTGTGGAGGATTCTATTATAGCCGCTAATATAGCGTTTGTGGAGTTTTTTTTTATTATAACTAATAGTAATGATAATCATCATTATCACCATCATCATAATTATGCAAAGGATCAAGCATAAAAGCAGTTCCCGGCGTCTCTGGTGAACGTTCGTGTAAAAAAAAAAAAAAAAAAAAAAAAAAAAAAAGTCCACCAACGGATATTTTTTTTTTTTTTTTTTTTTTTTTTTAGAATGGGGAGGAGTTAAATAAATTATATATCCTCCGCTTCAGGTCTCTCCTGTCTCAAAAGCAGGTACAAGGAGAACATACGACAACATTGTCATTCTTTTGCGACGTGGCTTTGCTCACATTTCAAGACTAAGTCACGTACTACTATCTATACCTTTTTATCTTGCTATTTCTTATTTTAATATGTTATCTTTTTTGATAACCTTTAAACCTTTGGGGAATCTTAACCTTTTTGAAGTCCTCGTCACAGAAAGCCTTATTTTGGAATTTTGGGCTTCCTAATAAAAAGTAATTTTACTTCAAGTAACTCAAACCACTTTAAAGACAATATTTTTCTCATAAGACTCATGGTTATTAATGGCCAGTTTAGATGTGTAATCTTTATTTTTAAATGTCCCTGTGTTCTGGGGGAAACTATTGTCATCCTGTTCAGTCAGTAAATTTACTGAGCCCGATTCTATCTTCAACAATTTTAACCTGTCTCATTTTATAACTTTCTTAGAATTAACAGTGCAGGAATCTGCCTTTGTTTTTGATAGTGAGCTTTTTAAGCAATCAGATGGTGGCCTCTCCTTTGGGTCCGACATTTGCAAGCATCTTCATGATCTTGGAGGGGCGCTTGCATGATGAGTGTCCTCTTAGGTTTCATCATATTCTTCTTTTTTATATAAGGTATATTGATGACACATTCACCTTATTCAGGAGACACTCGGATATTGACTTTTTTTTAGCGTATGCTAATTCTCAACACGGCAATATTAATTTTTTTTTTTTTTTGTCACAGGACGAGCATAAAACCCTAATAAACTACCTTTTTTAGAGTCGTTGCTTATTAAGCAGTAACTTCCCCAACTGAATCTGGCTAAATTTTCTGCTTTAGTCTTTCTGTATGTCATTCTGTCTTTCTGTCTCTTAACTGAAGTTTGTGCGCAGTCTAAGATTTTAAATATATTTCCATAATTGCGAATTTTTAATCCTTTTACTTTTTATGATTGTTTTTTTATTTTAAGAATGTATCTTAATTATCGATTTTATTTTCAGAAAATTTCCAGATGTGATAATTACTTAACGTTGGATAGAGAGAAAGAAAATGTTGAAATTCGTCTGTTTCTGTAGTCCACCCGTATTTTGATATCTCCCCTCGTCTTCACCTGCCAGTGGATATACTGTACGATCTTATGATAAAGATTCTTGAACAGGAAAAGATACCAAATGAGTGGCGTGGGAGTATATTAATCCCAATTTTTAAAGGGAAAGGCGATGTCCAAGAGTGTGGTAATTATAGGGGCAGTAAATTGATGTCCCACACTTTGAAGATACTGGAAAGGATGATAGATGCCAGACTGAGAGAAGAAGTAGAAATAGGTAAAGAGCAGATGGGTCTTATGACGGGAAGGGGAACAGCAGATGGTATATTTTGTCTGAGGCAACTAATGGAGAAATTCGGCGAAAAACAAAGGGACCTACATATGGTATTCATTGACCTTCAAAAGGCTTATGACCGAATCCCGAGACAAGAGGTTTGGAGGAGTTTGAGGGATTAGATGCCAGAGATGTACAAGAGATGTACCGGAATGTATTTACCAGAGTGAGGAGCAGTGTTGGAGAGACAGAGGGTTTTGTGGTGAGAGTAGGATTACACCAGGGGTCGGCTCTAAGCCCATTTATCTTTAACATAGTGATAGACGTTATAATAGAGGAAGTAAGGGAGGCAATGCCATGGAACATATTTTATGCGGATGATATTGTTCTGTGCGCAGAGAGCAGGGAAGATCTGGAAATGAAATTGGAAAGATGGAGACAAGTACTGGAGGACAGAGGAATGAGAATAAGTAGATCTAAGACAGAATATATGTTTTCCACCACTGAGGGGAATGAAAGAGAAAGTATCCAGCTTGGTGAAGAACAAATAAAGAGAGTTGATAAGTTTAAGTATTTGGGATCTTTTGTTAACGCTGTAGGAAGTATGGAAGAAGAAGTAAAACATCGGGTACAGACAGGCTGGAACAACTGGAGAGCTGCCTCTGGAGTTGTTTGTGACAAAAGAGTACCGCTGAGGTGAAAAGGAAAATTTCACAAGACAGTGGTAAGAACAGCAATGCTGTATGGTACGGAAACAACAAGCATGAGAAAAATAGAGGAGAGGAAGATGGATGTGGCAGAAATGAGAATGCTTAGGTGGATGTCTGGGGTGACAAGAGAGGATAGGATCAGAAATGACTACATAAGGGGGTCGACTGAGGTGGTGGAAGTATCAAAGAAAGTGCAGGAGGGGAGGCTGAGATGGTATGGACACCTGTTGAGGAGAGAGGAGGGCCACGCTGGGAGACATACTATGGGGATGGAGGTTCAAGGAAGAAGAAGAAGAGGAGACCAAGAAAGAGATGGAGGGACTGTGTGAGAGGAGACTTACATGAAAAAGGAATTGATGAGGCTCATCGAAACGGCGACCCCATATAAAAATGGGAACCAGCTGGGAAGAAGAAAAGATAGATATATATATATATATATATATATATATATATATATATATATATATATATATATATATATATATATATATATATGTATATATGTATATATGTATATATATATATATATATATATATATATATATATGTATATATTATATATATATATATATATATATATATATATATATATATATATATATATATATATATATATATATATATATAATGGTAGCTGCCGAATAATCCTAGTATAATATCTGAAATTTAGAGAAAAAGTTCATTTTTTCTTTTTAAACATTTTGGAAACCAGAGTTTTTTTCAAGATAATTTGGCAATAATTATTGTATTTTATCTTATAAGATTTGAACCGATGCAATCAGGAACAGTTAGCAGACGTTGTGACTTTCCAAAATAAGTCAATCTCATGGACTCATTACGCTTCCGGACATGACTCATTAATTTTCCTACGACTCACTGATTCTCGTAGATGCTGGTGACTCATTCACCAGCCCACTAGATTCCTTGGGTATGCTTCAAATTTGTAAGTACTCATTTTCGGGAAGGGTTGCTTACATTAACTTTGATTGTCCTACGAATCATCTGTAATATTGAATCAGATAAAAAAGAAAATTATAGTAAAGGAGGTGAGAATGGATATAAAGATTTATTTACAGGTCAAACGTCAGAAACCAAACGGGACGCAAAGTAATTAGTAGCTTTGTTTTAGATCTGTCGATGAACGCCTTATTTTGCTTTACCTCGTTTACTAATTTTTTTTTGTTAGAAATTGCAAAGAAATCTTCGGTATCCTTTGAGGGAAATTACGGTGAATCGAAAACTCAAATAATGCGGAAAATATTAGGGACATAAGTTGCCAAGAAATGGCAAGAGTGAAGTTTCATCCACGATAAACACTGTTTCATTATTAATTGAGAATTATGTGCAATCATTCTGCAGACAGCTTATAAATATTGAGTTTTCATATTGTGTTTCCTCTTCGTATAATTTAATAATAGCGGTGAGGAAAAAAAGAAAGTATTCAGTAATGAAAATGAAGGGGATTTTGCGAAGAATCAGTGAAAAATTCCAAGATTCGTAGCTTAAGCGCGTTGAGATCACTGTAAAAATTAGGAAGCTGTAGCAAAGATGAGACGTGCAATGAGTGATTGTGAGACAGGTACTGTACGGGAAAACGAAAGTATTAAGAAATGAAAATGAAGGGGAGTTTTAGTAGAATCAGTAAAAAATGCCGAGATCGTTATCTTGAGCGCGTTGGGATCACTGTAAAAACTAGGAAGTTGTAGTAAGATACTATGTGTAAGAGGTGATAGTAAGACAGGTATTGTGAGGGAAAACGAAAGTATTACGTGCTGAAAACGAAGGAGATTTTGAGAAGAATGAGTGAAAAATACTAAAATTCTTAGCTGGTGCATGTTGAGATCCCTGTAAAAACTAGAAATTCATAGCAAGATGAGATGTGTAGG
Source organism: Macrobrachium nipponense (assembly GCF_015104395.2). NCBI lineage: Eukaryota > Metazoa > Arthropoda > Malacostraca > Decapoda > Palaemonidae > Macrobrachium > Macrobrachium nipponense. The sequence continues at coordinate 94,591,619 of NC_087200.1, read as the reverse complement.
TGGGTGACTGAGACAGGTTTTGTAAGGGGAAAACGCAAGTATTAAGGAATGGAAATGAAGGAGGCTTTGAGAAGAATCAGTAGAAAAAAAGCCAAGATTCGTAGCTAGAGCACGTTGAAATCATTTTAAAACTAGAAAACTGTAGCAAGATGAGATGTGTAGGGACCGACAATTACTAGAAGTTGCTGAAATTATTTGTGAAGACAAAAATTCCGTGAGCTGAGATGCGTAAAGACTGTAAGTTATCGTGAGGTAAAGAGTGTAGAGACTGGAAGTTACTGTGAGGCAAAGTGTTTAGAGACTGGAAGTCACTGTGAGGTAAAGTGTTTAGGGACTGGAAGTTACCGTGAGGTAAAGAGTGTAAAGACTGGAAGTTACCGTGAGGTAAAGCGTGCAGAGACTGGAAGTTACCGTGAGTAAAGAGTGTAGAGACTGGAAGTTACCGTTAGTAAAGAGTGTAGAGACTGGAAGTTACCGTGAGTAAAGAGTGTAGAGACTGGAGTTACCGTGAGTAAAGAGTGTAGAGACTGGAAGTTACCGTGAGTAAAGAGTGTAGAGACTGGAAGTTACCATGAGGTGAGGTGCGTAGAGGCTGGAAATACAGAAAGGTAAGGTGTGTAGAGACTGGAAGTCACTGATAGATAAGATGCTTAGGAGCTGGAACATGGATCTAGAACTCCAAAACTGAGATAGTTTGGACATGTTATTAGAAAGGGACAGTTATAGCCTTGAAAATCACGAAGAATAGTCAGAGGAATGCTTTGTCCAAACGGAGATCCAAGCAAAAAGTTCGCATGACAGAAGACTATGGATAGAACTCATTTCGTGTGTGGTCTCTCAAAGAAATTCTTTTTTATATTATTATTACTTTTTTAAATGGAAAATTCGTGATCTTATCAAGGAGCGTCAGTTTTAGCAGCGTCTGCTGTCTAAAGACGGTCACCTGTGTAAAGTCCGGCCACACCCGACGCTGCTTAACGCGGTGTTACTAGCGCATTGAAATAATAATAATAATAATAATAATAATAATAGTAATAATAATAATAATAATAATAATAATAAGAATTATTATTATTATTATTATTATTATTATTATTATTATTATTATTATTATTATTATTATTATTATTATTATTATGTTGTTGTTGTTGTTGTTGTTGTTGGTCGATAACAATTTTCCATGTAACTCGAATTTACATTTCTTTCCATAACATCGTTCGTGAACCAAGAATATTGATATTTTTAGGGCGATGATCTGAAAAAGAATCTGACAAAATTCCACAAATAGAAGAGTAGTCTTGTTTTTGCAATCCAGGGTAAGACCATCGCTAACCACTAATATTAGCTCTTCCACTTTTCTTCAATATATGAGGCACCAAGAGGGAGGGAATGCCTAAACAAATCACCAGTCTCGAGGAACATAATCGCTATGCACCTTCTTTCCTCTGTTATTTCCTGGGCAAATCTGCGTCATTCCCAGAAAAAAAGACCTTGAGATAATGCTCAATATCCTCTGTAGAGCGCTGCTCTTCCCCTAACCGAGTCGTGAGTAAGACAAGGAAGTCGCTGGCTTCTTGTTTACTGCGACCCAGGGCGAGATGTCCATTCATATCATGACGAGTTTCTGTGTGCGGCATCTTGGTGTTTTGTTCTAGGGAAATTTTTGCTCTCCTTTTTTGGCTTTCGCTGTTTGCTCATAATGATAATGAAATTTATTATTATAATGAATATTAGAAAAATAATGCTTCGGTCGACGACCCTCAAAGGTCACTCAGTGTTAAAAGGCGGTAACTCGAGCAGCACTTCATTTCGACATCAAGTGATTCAAGGCCGCCAGTTCTCACTCCAAAAAGTGCACGCGTCACTCTGCGAGTCCGCTCGCTACCAATTACTGATATATTTTGCTTCTTTTATGCAGAGGTTGTGTAAGTATGAAGCCAGAAAATAAACATAATACTGTCCATTTTACATTTATATTATTCACGTCACACTTGCAGGACGTTTTGCCAGCTTTTCAAGATACTCGAATGACTACAAAACACTGTAGTCCACACTTTGTGGTTCTAACTTGACTTTAAATCAAGATTATTTGTAAATTCATTGATAGTAAAATTCGTTCTTAAAATATGTTAGACCATATAACTCTACTAGCGCTGGTTAATATACATGTACTGAGATGATTTAGGTTATATAATCGTGAATTTTGGACTTAGTTGAAAGGTTACTTTGCTGCGAAAACAATGATTGCGATCGCTGGCTTGAAAGATGATAAACACGAACATCACTTTGCTAACAATACTGCGTGCTATCTGTAGACTGGGGCAAGATGCAAAAGAATAAAAGAAAAAATATTGTCAGGAAATTTCTCTGCGTGTAACAGCATCTTAAGCCCTTGACTCTGAATTGGTCATTGCTATCTTGAAATGAGCTCACGGTTAGAAAATGCATTACTTCCTGCTCCTTTGACTAATTTATTATACGTTCATATAATATGGAATATAGACAGAATCAGTTCCCCAAACCGTATCCATGAGCAACAGAACACCACCAAGCTACGGAATTCTCTTCTCGCTTTTTTTTTTTTTTTTTTTTTTTGCCGCCTTTCCTCATTCAGTATACAGGACATCGTCCAGGTGAAGGGTTCACCATGTTATGCCTTCATTTTCTCGCTGCCCTTGAGTATTGGCTAGTTTAGAGATTTGCGTTATCACCCGATCGGCTTCTACGATCTTTATTAAGATTTCAGTAAATAGCGTTGGCGGGAAAATCAAGTCGGTAATCTTTGGGAAGGCGAACCCTACGGGTAGAAAGTTGATTAAGTGACTTACCTCTAGCTACACCATGCTGCCCACCTGACCATCGTCATACGGATATCGAAATGGAAAAAGAAATGATCCGAATGAATAAAAACAGCATTCTATTTAATGATCTACACAGAATAACCTCATGCAAGCAGGTGATACAGAGCAGAAATGAAAATGAATCATGGTTAGCAATTATAAGATAGAGGTGAACTGCTCAGTCTCCTGGTATATATATATATTTTTTTCTTTTTCTGACTTAATTATTTTGCGTTACGTCTTCAAGATGATACATGGTCGGGCTCTTTCAGAAGGAAAACGAGATAACTATATACTTTAATATTTGGCTTCAAAATCCTTTAATTAGGGTGATCAAAAGACAACAGCAACCTAAAACTAATATATTAAATGCCTGGGAAATAGCTTCACATGTAAAAGTGTTAATAGAATATTCTACACAGCAATTTACTCCCGGAATAAATTCACATGTCATTTATGTATACATTATATAAAACAAAAACAAAAACAAGTAAAGTATTAAAATAAATTTTGAAAAAAAATTCATGCCTTGTAAACAATGCTGAGACAGTTTATGTCGCAGCGCAAATCACGTTGTGTTCAGTATGTTAGACAAAACAAAAGAAACAAAGCAATTTTGTACATCGCCTGCAGACGAATCATTTAGTTTCTTTTATCATTGTTTCAACGTTTTAAGTTATCTAATAATAATTGATTAGAGTAATATAAATGAATTCGTGATATTATGTAAGTTATTCATGAAAATGCAATTTATTCCGAGAATATGTCAAATATCATTTATAAACCATTGTTTTTTTTTTTTTTTTTTTTTTTTTTTTTTTTTTTTTTTTTTTTTTTTTTTTTGCAAGCATGTAACAGGTCAGGAAAGTTACACTTGCGACTTCGTACGAGACGGGTAATGTCGTGAAGATTATTTTTTTCTTTACTTTTCAGCTAAGCGTCTACATAATCAACACGCGTAAAACGTTAAATATAATGAATGGGGTTTCCCAAAGCAGTTATGTAAAAAGTTGTTAAGAAAATAGAAGTGCGGTTTTTTGCATGTACTTCATAAATTCTAGACTTTCCATACGGCTTACAGATGCGCTATTTTCTTATTTTTGATCGTTCAGTTTTCTAAGCCCCTGTGAAAGAGATTGACAGCGATAAATGGAGAAATGATTTCCTGTACTGATATCAAGAACTAAGAACAATATTGGTGAGATGATAATGAACACAAAGGCGATGTTAGGAAGGTCCTGTTTACGACAAAATTAGAATATTGATGTTCCTTGCTTGATGCGCACCTTGTTGGCAAAATACCAGATATGTATGTTTGTATAATTTCACCTCTAAGTCTTCTTGATATTAGAATGTCTGATGTATCTTAACCCTGAGCATACAGGCACTCAAAAAACAGGTCGGAATACCGTAGTGATCAGTAACACAGCAACTTCTGCAAGAATCATAATTGTAACTTGTTTTTTTTTCCCTACTGGCATTACGTCATAGAACGAATTATACGTAAGCTAATCATTTTTCTCGTTTCATTAAAAATATGACCCTAAGAAGTAGAATTTTTCGAATTATTGACAGTGAAAAGGGCAATCCACAATTACAGCACTTACAAAAGGCGCAAAATCATCACATCACTGCAAAAAATGTCACAATAAATTTGTCATACTTTTACCAATGAAAGTCTGCACAAATTTCATCTTGAAGCAAATTGGACGATTTCGGGAAGATGAAGACCCTAAGTAAAAATGAGGGGTATTTTTCCCCCAAGGAAATCAGGTTCAAAAGTAAACTAGAGAATAAAATCTATTACCTCTCACTTTCTGCAGAGTCATCTTTCCAGGGGAAAAACGTATATGCACCTTGTTAGCCTCCGCTCCAAACAGGTTATGCGTTTTGTTATATATCAATAAGAGCATATCTGAACAATTTGGTGCGTTGTTCTTCCTTTGTTCCTTCTCATATGAATAATGAACTTTTTTTTTTTTTTGCCTTGGCAATGATATGTTAGTTTTGGCCTTGATATGTAAGTCAATTCGCTTGCCAGATGTTAATCTTTCTTAATAATAATACATAAAAAAACGATACCTACCAGATTATATATAATATATATATATATATATATATATATATAATATATATATATATATATATATATATGTATATATTATATATATATATATATATATATATATATATATATATATATATGTTTGTATATAACTTATGCATATACATATGAATACATATATATATATACAATTTATATATATATATAATATATATATATATATATATATATATATGTATGTATGTATGTGTGAGTGTGTCTTTGTTTATGTAAGTGTGAATTACCACAAAATTTTCAGATTTCGGCCGTAAAGTCAAGCATGAGGAAACATTTGTTCTGCAGACACATCTTCACAAAAACTCTGATAATTACTTAACAATCATTCTATCAAATGGCTTTAGAACAAGGAATCGTTTTTTTTTTTTTACTACAATCTGCACGAGAGCTTTTTATGGTTGACAGTTTGAACCTTTCAGTAATATAATCACATCCCAGTT